>NW_016812090.1:449883-479207 GCF_001698545.2 Rhinopithecus bieti | reverse complement strand
CTCATAGGTGGGAACTGAACAATGAGATCACTTGGACTCGGGAAGGGGAACATCACACACTAGGGCCTATCATGGGGAGGGGGGAGGGGGGAGGGATTGCATTGGGAGTTATACCTGATATAAATGATGAATTGATGGGTGCTGACGAGTTGATGGGTGCAGCACACCAACATGGCACAAGTATACATATGTAACAAACCTGCACGTTATGCACATGTACCCTCGAACTTAAAGTATAATAAAAATAAAATAAAATAAAATAAAAAAGAAACCCCAAAAGGTATGTTTCTAGTCCCAACAGTGCAGACCTCAGTGAACTTCCCCAACATGTGGGAAGCTATGACTCCACCTCTCCAAAGAAATCTGGATTTCAGCCCTGTGGAAGGCTCTCTTCCAGACTTGTTCCTCCTCTGAGGGCTCTGTATCAACCCTCAGTGTAGTGTATGTTTTTTTTATACATCTACTATTCCTGTATCCTTTAACATTCTCTTTATCTCTTACTAGCAATCTCCAATTACTTCAAACCACAGTTATACTTAATATTCTTTATAATAAACTTTCCCTGATCAGATTTTTAATGTATTTTCTCTTTCCTGGTTGGACCCTGACTGATACACTACAATAAACAAGTAATCAAACTTCATATCATCAGCAATAAGACATACTGACTTCATGTGCCTCCTGATATGTGGCCTCTGCCTCTTCAGAGCATCATACCACATTCTAGTATTCTTGACAAAAATAGCCTGAATTCAAGCAGGAGGAAACATCAAATAGGCCCAAATCAAGACACTATTAAAAAATAATTAGCCAATATTTCTCAAAGGTGAAAGGCAAATATTTAAATGAAAAATAGTATTTTAAGCCTGCTAGTGATCTATTATCACACTTATGATATTAAGTGTGATAATATCAAATTATCACCCCAAATTCTTATAGAGCCCTATATGATTTTGCCTCTGTTTCTCATCTCGGAACTCATTTCATAGCACCCTTCCCTTTCTTCAGTGTGCTGCAGCTGTCTGGCTTGATACTGGTTAGCGCAGTTTATCTATTCCTTTACCCTGCTATGTTTACTTCTTTCATACTCGATAACCCCACAATCAAATTGAATCTGTCTCAAGTAAGCTCTCATTAGGAGCCCCTCTTCTAGAATGCAGACTCTATGAAAGCAGAATCTCGTCTCCCTTGTTCCTTGTTATCTCTCTGGCTAGTACACTACCTGGCATATTCTAAGTACTAAATAAATATTTTCTGACATGTATTGCATTTGTGACCTCAACTGGTAAATTCAAGTTTGTTTTTCTTCTTACTAGTTGATTATATTGTGGCATTTGACTCTGTGGTCAAGCTGAGCTTCTTTAAATTCCACTCCTCCTTAGCTTTTGTGCCACTGTTTCTACTTCCCTTCTTACCTCTCATACCCTTTCTTTTCTTCATAGGTTTGCCTTCTCCTGCCTTCCACTTAAATAATTTCTGCAGAATTCTGCTGGGCTAGAACACAGATCATAAGGAAAGGAACAATGTCTCAAAGTGGAAATACGATACCTGGCAAAAATTCACACATCTTATAACATGACATGTTCAACCTTACTGAAAATATCTGCCTTCATGTATTACAGTAACAGTAGCTGTTGTAACAAGCAATCCCCAATATTTCATTAGCTTAACTGTGTAAGAGTGTGTTTTTCTTGTTCATGCTGCTGTAAACATGTACATGCTGTTTTTTTCATGTTGGGGCTCTAACATCCTTTAGGATTTTGAAATCATTTATGTACACAGTAGATGGAGAAAGAGCATGAAGGGAGATATTACACACTGGGGAGACATTTATAGGGTAGGCCTGTAAATGTCACATCATGTCTTCTCATATGACATTGACTAGCACTTGGTCGCATTGTCGAACTCAACAGCAAAGAGTCTGGGAAATTTAGTGTAGCTATGGGCTCAGGAGGGGCTCAGGAGGAAGAAGACACAGGCTTCATGAACAGATAGTAGTCTCTGCTGTACTCTATTTGGAAAGATGGTGGAAGCCTTCAGGGCAAACATGATACTAGTTGGTAGTTAACCTGATATATGAGGAAGCAATAAAATATAAATTTTATGAGCATGCTTTAGTGCTCAGTGAGACTGCTTGATAGGATATGAATGACCTGGATAGAAGTTGTTGGGTTTTTTAATTTTATTTTTAGTGCTACCCAACAGATCATCAAGCAGTACATATAACCTCCACTCTGAATTTGGGATTTGAGAGCTACATTCATGGAGAATGTTAGCCTACCACCTCACATGGTCTCCTTGGTTTAGAAATTATAATGTGAGATTTCCCAAATCTAGAGTGGTCCTCTGACTCCTTTCTCAGCTTTGAAAGGCAAGTGGTTCCTACCTGTTTCATCAGCCTTTTCTTCACTTGTGCACACAAGGGAGCTGTGGTCTAGGACCCAGGACCAATTCACTCACCTTAGTATCTTTGGTCTTTGTATTGCCCTCCCGTAGCAAGCTCAGAAACAGGCCTACTGTCAAACATTCTGTGTGCTCTCATGGCATGAAAATTCATTTTTAGAGTTTCCCTTATATGACTACATCTGTTTCTTGATCTAACTAGAATGTTGTACCTGTGGTTAAAGCTGTGAATGCTGAAATTAAATAGAGGTATCTTGGATCCCTCACCTGTCACTTAATAGTGTGTGACCTTAAGGAATTTACATAATCTCTCACAGCCTTGGGTTCCTCATCTGAAATAAAAATGGAGAAGTAATGGGAACCTGTTGCTGTTAACATTATCCAATCATAATAAAACCTGTAGATGATATTTCCTTTCTGTATTTCTTATTCTAATTAAATGATGAGTACCCACTAAATTGACCACATGAGAAATCTGCTTGTCATCCTGAACACCTTCCCTGTCACACTTCTCCACATCTAATTCGTTGTCAAAATCTATTAATTTTACCCTTGTGATAGATACTGCAGGTTGTTCAGGAGAATTGTTTCCTTTTATTTCTGGACACATGGCTAGATTCCATTTTCCAGACTCTGTTACAGTGAGGTGTGGTCCTAAGACTGATTTCTAACCAGGGCAATGTGGGTTGAAGCGATATGTGGACACTTTTCTTGCTGTCTGCCATGCTCTTTTCCTTCTGTCTGTGGGGTTTGGACTCCCAGGGTGACCTTGGACATAATTGGTGAAGACAGCAGAGTGTTCTTCACTCCAGGGCTGTTACTGATGGTATAGAGTAGAGCACTGTCACACTTCCATCTTTTCAACTCCAGTTAATTTAGACCTGCCTCAGACCTTTTGGATTTTTTAATTGAGCAAGAATTATACTTGCATTGTGTTTGGAACTGTTCAAATACTTAGATGACTATTAGCTACATTGGTGTGACTATTTTTAAAGTCTTTTAAAAGTTCTCTGCTACATACAGGATACTATATATGGCCAACAAGGACCTTCATTATCGCTAATTTTCCTGTTCCTTTAAACTCAACTCCCACCACCCCTCTGCACAGTGTATTATATATCTATACCAAATCATTTCACTGACATGATGGAGCACGTGTCATTTCCTTTTATAGGTTTTTCCCTATATCTAAAATGTCCCTGAACTCTTGATCATTGAAAATGATTTTATTTTGCTTACAATTTCAAGGGTCAGAGGTTTGTGAAGAGATTGACACAGTTTATCTTTGATCCTTGAAGAAATCTTCTGGGGCAACAGGTTGCTGCTGGATCCTCTTCCAGAATGGCTGCTTCATTTGCATTTCTGAGCCTCAGAACTCCTTGGTTCATGTCTGTCTGCCTGTCTCTTTTCCTTTTTCTCTCTTTATGTGGTATCTGATCCTCCAGGGAAGGTCCACAGAGCTACTTCTCACATCATGGTAGTCTCAGGCACTTCTTCATGGCTGCTGGATTCATGAAGTATCCAAAAGCAGGTGTTCCAAAAAGTCTGAGTAAAATTTGCAAAGCTTGATATGATGAAGCCTCAAATTCCCAAGACATCACTTTTTATGTATCTTATTAGACAAGCAAGTTATAAGACAAGCATAGTTTCAAAGGAAAGGAAATTAGACTCTATCTCTCAGTAAAGGAATAGCAAAGAATTTGTAGCCACAATAAAAACTGGATATGCTAGGTATGCTATGGGTCTGAATGTCTGTGTCCCTCCAAAATTTATATGTTGAAATTCTCATCCCCAAGCTGACAGTATTAGAAAGTGAGGCCTTTGGGAGGTGATTAGGTCATGAAGGCAGAGCCCTCATGATTGAGATTACTGCCACTGTGAAAGAGGCCCCAGGGAGCTAGCTTGCCCCTTCCACCAAATGAGGAAACAGTAAAACGACAATCATCTATAAACCAGGAAACGGAGCTCTCATCAGATCCTGAATCTGCTGGTTCTTCATCTTGGACTTCTCAGCCTCCAGAACTGTGAGAAATAAATATCTGTTGTTTCTAAACCACCCAATCTAAGGTATTTTGTTACAGAACCCTGAAGAGACTAAAGTAAGGTATATTCTAACTAAGTCATCACGATCTAAGAAATGAATATATCCATAACTAAAAATAAAATCTAAAAAAAAATTTCACTATAAAATTAAAAAATTAAACACTCGGGTGGCCAAGGTATAACACCAGTCAGGCAAACTAAATAATCTGTGGGTTTTTGGAATCAAAATCTGGAAGTGGATATATATATGTGTATTAATCCGCTTTCATGCTGCGGATAAAGACATACTCGAGACTGGGAAGAAAAAGAGGTTTAATGGACTTACAGTTCTACATGGCTGAGGAGTCATCACAATCATGGTGGAAGTCAAGGGGGAGCAACATACATCTTACGTGGATGGGAGCAGGCAAAAAGAGAGATGTTGTGCAGGGGAACTCCTCTTTATAAAACCATCAAATCTCATGAGACTTATTTACTATCACGAGAACAGCACCAGAAAGACCTTCCCCAGTGATTCAATTACCTCCCACTGGGTTCCTCCCACGACACTTGGAAATTGTGGGAGCTACAAGTCAAGATGAGATTTGGGTGGGGACACAGCCAAACCATATCAACATGTAAGTGAATCATAGTTACATTCAATGTACAAAGAAGCACATAATTTTATCTGAAATGAATTCATTAAAAGACTAAAGTGAAAATATTCACAGGACAAAAAATTGAATTTAATATTAGCTAGTAAGTCTAGGTCTTTAAGAAAATAGATAGCTTTTTAAAGCATGGAAAACACAGACATACCATTCAACCCAGCAATCCCATTACTGGGTATATACCCAAAGGAATATAAATCATTCTACTATAAAGACACATGCATACATGTTGTTCATTGCAGCACTATTCACAATACCAAAGACATGGAATCAGTGTAAATGCCCATCAGTGATAGACTGGATAATAAAAATGTGATACATACACACCATGGAATACTATGCAGCCAAAAAAAAATGAGATCATGTCCTTTGCAGGGATATGGATGGAGCTGGAGGCCATTATCCCTAGCAAACTAACACTGGAACAGAAAAACAAATACAGCATGTTCGCACTAATAAGTGGGAGCTACATAATGAGAACATATGGACACATAAAGGGAAAAACACAGTGGGGCTTTTTGGGGAGTGGAGGGTGGGAGAAGGGAGAAGATCAGGAAAAATAACTAATGGGTACTAGTCTTAGTACCTGGGTAATGAGATAATCTGTACAACAAACCCACATGACACAATATTACCTAAGTAACAAAGCTGGATTTACACCCCTAAACTTAAGACAAAAGTTAAAAAAGAAGTTGGCCACACTATGAATAAAAATAATAAAATAAATAAAATAAAAAGATGGAAACCACAGAAGAATAAATGTATATATAAGAAATGTCCACTTTTGTTGTATTGGTAAAAACTAAAATTTTTCTCACTTAGTATTTTGCAGACGGGTATAATGATATAATTACAGCTTGCTCTGATATAATAATTACTAGTATTATAAAGAAAACAAAGACAACATAAAAGGGATAATTTTTATTTAGGAATGATGTACATGTCAGTTTATATTACGACTATTTTGGAGACACAAAAAACTTGACTATGTAGGAAGATATCAACTGAAAAGAACTAATGTTGTCACTGTCAACTATCGGCAATAATAATTGAATTAGGTTTCTGGAGCAGTGAAGTAGAGGACTTCCTTCTTTTTCTATAACTTCATACTAACAGGTCTCTGATTATAAAACAGTATGTGTTCCAGAACTATTTCAGGAATGATATTTAAGTATTTTTTTTTTAAACCATGTAAAAGCAGTTTGAGAATAAGATTACTAAAATAGGTGTAGTGTTCATCAGTGATAGCAACAGCTGCAAATGTAGTGAAATGATACAGAAAAAGTGTATGAAGCAAGCTAGGTTTGTGCAGCTATGAGTAATACTCAAAATGAGTATCTATCATAGTTCAGTTGCAGGAAACAGCAATCACTCTAGGTCACTATAGCTATGTTAGGAGAAAAGGATTTTAAAAAGGAAGTTGTTGTGAGGACTGTAGACTGAACATTCAGGAATGAAGACCTCAGAATACATTGTTTCGCTGGCCTGCCGGAAGAACATCTACCTCTGTCACAATGGGAATGGAGGAGGCGTTGGGAGACTGCTCCTTACACAGTCAGGCTTAGGTACATACCACTGCAGCAGTGATCCAAGGACCAAGGAACTGTCACCAGTGTACTTACCTCTTAACAACCCCACAGCTAGTGACTGGAGCATGGCCCTGGGAACATCCCACACACACATGCTGGCCAGTTTGCCAGCATCAACAGCAGAAGCAACCTACTTCTTCCCTCTCTTGGGAATGTATTTAATCAGCAGACTAATTTGCATCCATGCCTCTGGCTATCAGATAGACTGTGAAAAGTATTCAGTTTTCCAGGCTTTTCCGGTTCAGATAGGCAATTAGAGGAGGCTGCAACGGCAGATGGTTGCCACTTCAATTCAACCACTACAAGGTGTTCCTGAGCACCTATGAGTGAGCATCCTGGAGTCACACTTTGTGTGGAAGAAAGGCACTGTCTGTCCTCTGCCCGAGACTGTATTGTGGTCACCAGCAATTATCACACAAGAAGCCAACTCTCTGGGCCAGGCAGCTGTAGAAACGGAAACCCCATAGTAAGGATGCAAATACTGGAGAATGGAAGGACTGAGGAAATTCTTTCTGGGGATAGTTGGAAAACACACCTGGAAACATTTTCTTTAATTAGGCTACTGTAAATCTTTCTCTCTGATAGCTTGTTTATGTAAGGGAAATACAATTTGATTTTGTTGTCATACATTGGTGAGGCCAGGGATGTGGGATTGAGTACAGCTCCTATGCTTACGAAAATATTCAAAAGCAAATTTTGAACTCAAACTTCCACAACTCCCAAGCAAAACAGTAATAGAACCTATTCTATTCTATCTAAAGCCAGAGCCAAAACAAGGCCATAAAATGTACGCTCAGAAGTATTTTAAAACTTATTTCCAAATATTAAGGACATTATGTATCTTTATTGAAAGGATAATAAACTTTCTTTTGATGTTTATAAAACAAATTGTATGTCAAGCCAATATTGAAATAAAATGGTACATTTTTTCTGACTTATGAGAACACGCAACACCTAATTGCTAAACTGGGCAACACCGGATTACCTTTTAAGGGTAGCATTTGGTGTAAATGAAAACAGACCATGAAGCTGCACTGGGATTGATCTCATTGGTATCAGCTGAATGAATCACATCTATAACCAAACATATGAGCCTACAAATTGTGCTGCTTTGTGTTAGGATTAAAAACAAATTGATAAATAAATACGTTATTGAAATAAGAATGCACTCTGACTCTAGCTATGTTATTAGTCATTCTCTCCAGGAGAAAATTCTTGCTTAAAAGGACTGTAATTATCCTCAACTGTGTCATTCTATTTAGTATGAATACAGCTTTTAAAATGAATAAATTATTAACATTGGTAAAATAGTGTACATAAATGAGGATTATTATCAGTGAACTACGGGTTGTTTTTACAAAAATAAAGGTAATTATATAAAACCTATAAAACTAACGTTCAGATTCTAGCCTCATAACTTCTGTCAAGTTCTTACTAACACTACCCTTCACATAATCTGCCCCTAGTTTCCATCACATCTTATGCATTCCTCTATTGCAGTATGAAGTGCCTTGAATTTTAATTTTTGGTGTGATTTCCTCTCTACATCAAAAGCGTGCTCCATGAAATCAATGTCTTTTTAAAAATTCTCCTTTGTATCCCTAACATCAAAACCATAGTGTCTGACAGCACGTATGTGCTCAACAAATGTGGGTTGAATAAATATCTACAATCTCTTATGTCTTTGCCTTACTTATATTCAATTTATCCCCTTATGTTTCCTTTAATAAGAATTTGTTTTAGGTGTTACGGTAGGTTACTGAGGAACACAGCCAACATTTCTGCCTATAATTGTGTTGGAGACAAAAGGCTGACATACCAATAATAAATTTATATAAGATATTAACAGTGGTGTACAATCAAATCTATTTGATGGATTTCGGGATTCAGTCTAACACTTAATAATCCAGAGAAAGGAGAGGAAGTATCAGATATGTTTGCAGATAAATTATAAAATCTTTCCTGAATAAAGAGATCCAACTAAAGTTACCATCTGACTGGATATTTCTCAAATTTTTACATTAGTGAATATTTGTTAGGCACCCACTCGGTAAATATTTTAGGCACCCACTGGGGAAGACAACACTTTTGGTTCCATAATCAGTGCCAAAATATGAGATAAAAACAATGGTTCTCAACTTACAGGCAGTAACCTTCTAGAATTCACAGGGATAAAAATAGGAAAGGAAATGGAAATATAGATATTCCTGAAATACTGTTGCTTTGTTTGTTTTTAGTAAAGCATTGCCTCATGAATTATGTATTGTGCATGAATAATATCCAGCAGAATACTAAGGTTATTACCAACACAAGCAACACCTATCCTGACCCCTAAGAGAAAAAAGCATTAGTTCTGGGTTAAAAGCAGATATCTGAAAAGCAAATAATAGGCTACAAAACATGAGGCAGGACACAAAGTGGAAAAAGGGTTGGAAATAAATAATGTCAAAATTACCAAACTGGGTCATAAGAAATTAATTTCATTATATGAATTAAATATTTTTTTCTTTTTCTTTTTTTTTGAGATGGAGTCTCACTCTGTCACCCAGGCTGGAGCGCAATGGCTTGATCTCAGCTCACTGCAACCTCTGCCTCCCAGGTTCAAGCTGTTCTCATGTCTCAGTCTCCCGAGTAGCTGGGATTACAGGCACCTGCCACCACACCCCACTAATTTTTGTATTTTTAGTAGAGATGGGGTTTCGTCATGTTGATCAGGTTGGTCTTGAACTCCTGACCTGAGGTAATCTCCCCACCTTGGCCTCCGAAAGTGCTGGATTACAGGTGTAAGCCACCACACCCGGCCTGAATTAAATATTTTTAACTTGAATTTTAGGTGCTTGATTCAAGTTAAGGTTATTATAAATTACACAGACTAAATTTTAGTGTGATTATTCTTCACTTCATCTTCCTTCTTAATTCCTGAAATAACTTATAAACCATATTGAGGAACAACCAATGCAATCAATTTATTAAAACTGCATATTAAATTAAATAAGTAACATGAAATTATTTTTTTCTCTGGGTACTTGCTTTGATGCAGCTACTTTCCTCTTAATTTGGTATTAGAGATTATTCTTAAGTAACATCAATAAAATTATCAATCATTGAATTATATACAATATTTGTGAGTTTGAAAAAATGTAATAGCTGATAATTTAGGGAGCATAGTTGAAGAAATACTAGGAAGATACATAGCTCTCAACTTATCCACATAATCTGAAAAGGTACAAGTGTTGGACACAAAACTGGCAAAATGCTCAATCTGCATTTTAAAGAAAATAAAACTATATACAAATATCAGATGTTAATATCTAAAATTTTATTATACACAAGAAATTTTTTTTTTATTTTTTCTACACCAGAGTCTCTATGTATTTGCTGGTTTGTAATGCAGAAGTCTTTCCCAAATGATTTAGCTGGAAAATTAATTGAAAACATAACATCTTTGTGGAAGATATTTTAGTTTATAGCTATAAAATATTATGGATAAATAATATAACGTTATTTTTATATTATTTAAGAAGTAAAATTTATAATATTACAAAGATTGTATAACATTCATGAACACAATCCCATGTCCTTTGAAATTGTTGAACACAACTGATTATCTACTCATTTTAAAAACATGTGTTTTTGAAAATTTCCCAATTACCAGATAGGCTGCTTTTCCTTTTTTTCTTAGAGACTCTTACTTCATTTTGTCTTGTAGAAAAATAATAAATGATCGTGGTAGGGAATATAGAGTGAGTTGATGGACCCTCATTCTAAGTGAACCTGCTGAACCATGTGAGAAATACTGCAGGTATCTGCCCATGTGTATTTTTCTGGTTTTGGTGCATGTTCTTACAGATTCTCAAACTAATTTGTGGAGTGAAAACAGATTCAGTGCCTTTTAAGCCACTTATTAGTAAATGTCTCTTATTATTTAAGTATTTATGCTTTCTGGTCTTCATCTTTGCATCTATCTCCATTTTGTTTCTCTCTTTCACACACACATTCTCTCTCTATCTTTTGCCCTGTTCCCTCACTTATCTACATATATATGTATAGTTATTAATTTCAAATATAGCTAGTTAGCCATTTGTCGAAAAAGGATAGTAGTAGCTACACATATTTTCTCATTTATGTATTTGTAATTTTAATGTACATTATATGTATACGTTTGAGTATATTCATTAACCATTTTATTTCTAATTTTAATTTTTCCTTTCATCTATTCTTTTCTGCGAGAAATGTTGGTAATAGTTAACATTGTAATTAGTTTGTAGTTCACTGATTACAAACTACTGGATGTTCAATTAAAGTCTATCAACAGCTGCTGATAGTTGAATACTGAACTAAAAGAGAAATTAACATTATACGAATATGCATATGGAAATTCACGGGTCCTTATTTTTCCCTATTTTCTGAGAGAAATTTAATTCATACAAAGAATAGTTGCCTTATTAGGCGAAAACATGAAGTAGTTTTGTACATTGTGTGTGAAAGATTTATATGGATACCCTGGTAAAAGTAGATTCTCAAGAGCCATTCAGATCAACCATCAGGTGCTTGTTTGTTGGCTCTCAGATTCATCTTCATCCCTCTTTGCTTTTTGCTGAAAGACAGGGGGCTGGAAGCCAGCAAACTATATATACCAAAGTCCTTTGACAATTGACTTTTAGCTGGTCTCTGCTAATGGAAAGTCCTGATATGAGTATAAAAGATATGAAGGGAAAAATATTTTTTCTTGCTTCTGTAGTTCTTCCAGCAGTAATGGGCAAATCTGAGCATCTGGGACAATTTCAAGCAGTGGAGTTCTCTTCACAGCTGCGGCAGGAGAGAAAGAGCAGCAACTGCAGCAGTACAGTGCTCATGGGCTCTGTTTCTGGCCAAGGCAGTAACAATTGTGAACAATATCAAATGCTCTGGGTTTTTATATAAATGTATGGGCACACTAATGACTTTTATGTAGGCTGTAGGTAGAAACATGTTCTTCAGAGAACTGTGAAAAGAAAAGGATGGAAAACAAACCAAGAACAGCCAGCTTACACATAAAATTGTAATCCTGCAATATTTGATAAAATTATTTTGCTAGTTTTTAATGTGTTTAAATCATTATAAAAGAAACCTCACATGAATGATACAGTAATACAGAGTCAGATTAACAAATCTTATAATTGTGGGAATCTTGAAAAATGAAGCACTATTGTACTCTAATTAAGTTGAGAATTGAGTTCAGTAGAATGCTTCAAGAGACAGACACAGCTTGTGGTTTGCCAGGTAAGCCACTCCACAGCAGAACGGAATTACATGATGATTTTTTTTGTTTTTTTAGAATCAAAAGAGCCTTAGAAATGGCTAGCCTGATACTATTGCTTTCTAAATAAACAAAATGACAATTTCTGATAGTATTTTGTTAAAATGTACAAGAATAATTGGTGAAAAACCGGAGACATACACTCAGATTTCTTTCTGTGTATGTTTCTGTGAGCAGAGTGTTCAGAATGAAAGGATTCTGCACTTACATTGTTTTTTTTAAAAAAAATTCTTCCAATAGCACACTTACCTTGAAATCTTGCAAGATCACCAGGCCAGTAAAGAGAAAAGGTTGATTCCTTGGGAAATCCATGTTTTTGGCATTTTTTTAAGAGTCCCTGTGAATTCAGGCAAATTATAGACATTTGCTAATTCTTTATTTTATAAATGGCATTAGATAACTTCACACATATGTGACGTTTCCTATGCTCAATAGCTGCTCTTAGGTGATTTTGCTTCAGTGTTTCCCTCATTATTATGTTGAACTTTATGAATTTGCTATTTTTTGGTCAAAAATGGTTTAAATAAACCATTTCATATTACTTACCCCAATAAAAAGAAGTTGGTATTCTCTTTAAACTTTTCTGATTTGAGAAAAATTCAAGGGTTTTGGAACTCATCATAAATCAAGAAGACTTTGTTAATACGACTTTATAGGAAGAAATTTTTCTCTGAAATCTCTGAAGACCTCTTCTTTTGTCTTGGGATGCCTCATGCTTACTATCTTATTCCAGTATCAGTTGACGACCAGTCAGTTCATTGATTGTATAAAGCAATTTGAATTGGATTATTATAATAGAAAATGCATTAAGGACATAAATGGAAAAAACACCCCAATTAGATTGCCAGCGGGGCATATACAGTACTCTTTATAATCCACTGGGAAACTTGAAAGACTAGGCCATGGCATAGGTTCAGGCCTGGCCAAAAATGACTAGTGGAGTAGTCCGTAAGGTGGATGCCAATGTACAGGAGCCAAGATTTCAGAATTATGGTAATCAGCAAAAATCCGCAACTTATAAAATTTTTTTTGGTATTAAATAAGTAGGTTGACAAAATATATCTGCAAATAAAATATCTTTTTCCACTGAACTTTACTTTCTTCTCCCTGCCTTTTTTTTTCTGTCATTGAAAGAATAACTCTTCATCATAGATGATTTTAGAGTTTGCAAGTCTTGGTAACTGATAATGCTCAAAATGCAAACTAATCAGAAACACTGAGAAAGGTTACTTGTCTAGTCAAACGTATCAGTGGAGATCAAGATACAGATAAATGTGTTCATTCCAGTTCAGTCTAAATGGTGAACATGAATCTATGTGGTAGATAAATCTGTATTTGGACAGTCCATTAAAAAAGGCATTAACAATTTTAAATGCATCATTGAGTATTTTATTAACCTTACCTATTGGCTTGAAAACTCAGTAAGTAGGGAAGAAAAATATCCAAATTAATATACATTACTATTTGGCAATGCATGTGTATTGATTTACTTTTCTACCAATTAATAAAAGTTTTAAATGTCAGGATGAGCAGTATAGAATTAAAAGTATATGCCTCCAAGTATAAATATTGTATATCTTTAACAATTAAACATTTTTTATAGAATGTAATTTCTCGTTCCATCTTACTCACTTTTGCTATGATTTTTAAAACATGTTAATTAGAACTATAAGCTACAGAGAAAAGCATGTTCCTAAAGTCAATGATAATTTTGATGTTAATTTAGAAAGTGTTATAAGAAAATTACACAATTTGTATAATATTTTCTAAAAACTAAATATTAAGAAAAAACATTATTTTATAAAAGTGACTGGGTTTTTATTTTATAGTAATCCTATCAGTTAGGGATCAGGCAAGCAAATAAAAACCACTTAACTCTTCAAAACATAATAAATCAGATAAAAGAAATTTATTANAAAATTACACAATTTGTATAATATTTTCTAAAACTAAATATTAAGAAAAAACATTATTTTATAAAAGTGACTGGGTTTTATTTTATAGTAATCCTATCAGTTAGGGATCAGGCAAGCAAATAAAAACCACTTAACTCTTCAAAACATAATAAATCAGATAAAAGAAATTTATTATTCAGATGATGGAAAAACTGAGAAGCAAAAGAGGGTGCAATGATTGAATCCAGAGATTAACACAGCAGGAAACTGCAATCATCTCTAGAGCAAAAGGAACAGTGGGAGAAAGTGCATTGAGAGCATAGAAGCCATACCTCCTAATGCAGCCTGGAACCACAGCAAGGGCTGCCCAGAAATTACTGGGACCACAGTGAGAGGCTCTCATGGGGTATTAACCCACAAAAAGCTGCAATGCTGTTAGGTAGTCAGCCAAAAGAAAAAGAGAGGGAGAGTAATTCCCTGGCTTCCCTTTTGTCTCCTAGCAAAATCCTACCAGTGCTTTCTATGGACTTCACGGGAAGCCATTTGGAAAGGGGGCCTGGGAAATGCATTATCATGGCCTTGGAAATGTGTGACTGGATCTCCTGATGGAAAAAAGTGTAAGACTGATGGCTTCAGCTACTTCCCTTCTGGATGTATCCCATGTAAACACCACATTTCTAGATAGCTGCACTCCACAAATTAGCACAGCAGAGTTACTAATACAGACCTATTCTGCAAGATGTGGTGCTTTCTAACTGATGAACACAGTTTGAAGTCCCCCCTATTGGTCTAAGCAAAACTTTCTTCATACTGTACTGCGGTTTGACATTTTTTTCTACCCCATTTTTCTTCCTTCCTCATCTGCTTATAGGGAGTCATGCAGGCACTACCATCTAAAGGCACTTCTCATTTTCTCTTGCTCCATCCTTTTTTCCCTTCATAGTGACTCCCCCAATAAATCTCTTACTTGTAACTTTAGTAGCTTACAAAAACGTTTTTTATCTCCTGTGGTGGAATAGCTAATGTGACATAGCAGAACTGAGGTTCTGGTAATTAGTCACAGAACTCCAATGACAATTAAAACCTTATCCAAGGCAGGTGTCTGGTGCTGTGGTTAGGGTTCTGATTAAGAAATCTCGAAACTGTAAATCATGGGCTAGGCACATTGAGATGGAAGACTCTGAGCATGTTAATGCTACAGATCTCCCTGATCCTATGAACCTGAATGATTGGCTCATCCCTCCCTACTAAGAGCTTGCATTTTCTCCATGCTAGATGACTATAGGGAAGAGGCCCCTTCCCTATAAAGTAATAGGTATTTTTATTTAGTATTGGCCCCTACTCCTTTCCCAACTTGAAAAACTTATAACTATTGTAAAATTCCAATGCAACCTTGGTGGGAAATTGTTTTCTTAATAAGGAAGGAAAGATAATATATACAAAAAGAGCTCAAAGAACTACCTAGCATATACTGACAGAAACCAGGAGAGTACTTGAAGATGCTTGATGAAGGGCCCTGGGAACATAAAACTGTATAAATGAGATTTCATTTTCTTGGTAACACTTTTCCAAGGATATAGGACTTAATGCCCTGGAAAGTAGCCTAGGGGATGGGACAAATTGGCTGATAGGTGACCCTTGTAAACCTGAAGAAACTGAGATCCATTGCTGAAATGGAAAAACCTGGGTTTCTCTAAGAGATAGCAGATGAAGAAATAAAGGAGCCAAGAGAAGTAGGACATGTGAGAATTAAGAAGACTCAATAGACAATGATACAACACAGGAAGACCCATAGTGCATGCTTTTGACCAACACCATCAGAAATGGGTTAGTAAGAATAGCCTGAGTATCATAAAGTAGTTCAGTGGTAAGACTCCTCTGCAAGCCAGGATGATGGAAGGATAGATGATCACAGAGATGAGCTCATTAATATCCAAGGATCCCCATTCCCCTCTCTCCATACACAGTAATAGAAGACAATCAACCTAATTACTGGATGTAAGAGGGCTAGAAGAGCTACAATAAGAAATGGCCAGATCAAGAAGACAACCAAGGGGTTCAAACTGCATGGAGTTGTGCAGATGGTTAAGAGAGCATGGCATGCCTAGGGGTAGAGTAGACAAGCATCATAAAAGATTGTTGTTTAATATTTGTATGCAGAATAAGGTAACAATGGAGAGGCAGCAAGCCCAAGAATGTCTCCCCAGTGAAGTGTCATGATCATTTTCTCTCTTTCATTTCCCAGACTTGAGCCAATTCCCAAATCCAAATCACATTTGTGGACTTACTGGTTGTCATTTATAATTGTGGTTGCCATACATGGCAGTTAGAATAACCTCCACTTTGGTTCCTTTCCAACAGCTTAAGATTTATCGTGGTAGGGAAAGTCAAGTGGAAACTTCTGAAATGAACTTCATCCCCTTAGCCAAGAAAGAATGGAAAGGCAATACTGCATCCTATCCTCCTAACTCTGGGTTCTGTATATTTGGAAGTCCTGATGCTTTCAGAACTCTACTCATGAATGTTTAATAGAACTACAGTTTATTGATGCCCCCAAAGAAATGTGGATTTTCTGATGTCTAGGAAATAGTAGGTGAGAAAAGAAATCACTATCTTGGAAGGGGTGATTGACTCTGCTCAGCAGAGGAGCTAGGGCTGCTGTTGTGCAATGAAGCTAGGGAAGAGTGTGTGTGGATCCCAGGTGGTCCACTGGAGAGCGAACCTTCTGGTCCATCCTTGCCAAAGTGTAACTGTGATCAATAAAAGCAGAAACCCTAGCCCTCAAAGTTTGTTACTGCTAAGGTCTCAGATTTTGCAGATATGACAGTTTTAGTCACATCACCAGGTAACTCTTCAAGACCTGCTAAAGTAATAGCAGGGTTTGAGAGGAATTTAGCATCCATAGTGAAGGAGGGAGAGGATGAGTACCACATGTTCTCTGTGGCCAACCCCAGTGATGAGAGTGATCATTCAATCAACTTTCCGCTTCTAGGTCTCTCCTCAGGAAGAAAAGCCCACTTAAAATATGGAGGAGCTCCTCTTGAAGAACTATTTGTGGAAGTAGATGTGTGGAGCTCTAGAACTGGACTGTGGCAGACATTAAAATGCTTCATTTAGATCTCCTGCTGTGGAAGTATAATTGACTGGCAGTCCTAGTTGCTGCCATTTCTTACCTACGGGGTCACCATTTATACTACATTTCGAGTAGCTGCTTTCACAGGGATACTAAAGCAGACCCACTCTTGCAAACTTAGAATGCCTTGAACAACCTAGGCTCAGGGACTCCCCATTATCCTGGCCAAAGGTGTCTTGCATTGTACAGCCCTTCCTAGTCAATTCTCCTTCTTGCTCCTTTTTATTCTCAGAGGTCAGATGTGTAGCTTGGTCTGAAGGCTCTCCTTACCTTCTCTGGCTCCTTCTCCTTTCTCCTTCACAGGTATCTTCCCCAGTAAATCTCCTGCATGTCTAATCTTTTATTGACAACTGCTTCTCAAAGGCTCAAACTAAAATATTGTTTTTCTACTGTATGGATCACAAACTAGAGGGGCAGTAAATGGATCAGATAGGTAAACCTCACAGTTTTTAGAAAAAAAATTGAAAAAATTTCAGAATTTTTGAAACCTAACATTATTTGTCAACCATATATACTGTGATTAAAGTTTTTATTTATCCATTTTCTGCAAGAAATATAATTAAGAGATGTCTATCATAATATATATGAATCACCAAAACATAAAATTGAACATTTGATTTAAACATTGTTAATTAAGTGCCTCATTTCCAAAATTATAAATTTTGTTTCTTTTCATATTTCAATTCTTTCATTAATAAGAAATGCCTTAATTTTCTCTTCTTCTCCAGTGTCATAAAATATTATGAATCTGTTCAATACTGTGGTTAATAATTCAATTTCCTTACATTTATGGCTTAAATTATTTAAAAAAAAAAAAGATTGCACACATGAACCTGCTACACGAAGACTGTGGCGTAAACGCTCACATTGCATGCTTAAAAGTGAATAGAAACAACACTAATGTCCATCAAGAGTAAAACTGATAAATCGGTAAACATCCACACAGTGAGAAAACAATAAAGATAATGAATAAATAGCTGCTAATATGCAATAACATGGATAAATCACAAACATAATATTGATTGAAATAAGGTGTATGCAAAAGAATACATAAGAATTCAAAAGAAGTGGCTGGGCGCAGTGCCTCAGGCCTGTAATCCCAGCACTTTGGGAGGCCGAGGCAGACGGATCATGAGGTCAGGAGATCAAGACCATCCTGGCTAATGCAGTGAAACCCCGTCTCTAATGAAAATACAAAAAAATTAGCAGGGCATGGTGGCAGGCGCCTGTAGTCCCAGCTACTAGGGAGGCTGACGTAGGAGAATGATGTGAACCCGGGAGGCGGAGCTTGCAGTGAGCCAAGATGGCGCCACTGCACTCCATCCTGGGTGACAGAGCAAGACTAGGTCTCAAAACAAAACAAAACAAAGAAAGAAAGAAAGACAAAGAAGAAAGAGGACAAAAATTCAAATTCAAAGAGGCAAATGTTAGGTTTCACAACAGAAGTGAAGCTAGTGGCCCTATGTTGGGAGATGGGAAGGTGAAGTGATCAGGAAGGGGCCTGAGAGGGGCTCCTGGGGTATGATTCATGTTCTACTTCTTCACTTGTGATGCTGCATAGGCATGTAACTATTGGGACTATTATTTCATGATTTGTATACTTTTCTATGTATTTGCTATATTTGGATGAAAATGTTTAAATATAAAGGTTAGCATTGAGATTGTGAGTTATACACTGCGAGTCCTTATGCAAGTGAACTGACAGGATTGGTGTGTCATGCAAACGTCTTCAGTTCCCTAGTAAAGAGGATACATGTATTTCCCTAAGGTTAACTAATTGCCATATAATATGAAGATCATCTTAGATGCTTTCAGAGGCCTTACATCGCTACTGGGACAAAGTTAAAACTCCATCATATCCTACAAGTCCTACATTATCTAGTGCCCCAGTCAATCTGACATTCTTTCCCATTTTGCTTTGTACTCTGGATAAATTTGAATTCTTTATGCCCCTTGCACACTACAATATATTGACATCTGCTGCTCCACCTATCTGCGATGCTCTTCCTCCTCCATCGTGGTTAATTCTCAATCAGCATTTTGACTTCTACAGGCAAGGCTTTCCTGATTTTCTAACTAGTGTAAGTCTTCATAAAACTCTTGTGTTTCAGTGTTTTGCTTCACGGGACTTGTTACAGTTAAGGTTTTTCATATAATTGGTGATTGCTTGCTTAAGTCCTGTCCAAGTTTGCATATTGTAACATTTGTGAGAATAGCCGCCATGTCTGTTTTTGTTTGCTTGTTCATGTTACTTTTTCACAGTTTGACTCACAAGCAGCTGTTAACATAACTACAGTTTCCCTGTACCTTTCATGCAGCTTCCTTCAATTCTAAAAGCTTAGATAACCACAATACATTGTCAAAAACAGGAAATTAATATTGGTACAATATTATTAACTTAAATAAAATGCATGACTTTTAAAATGATCACCGTACATCATTAATTTCTGGTACAGTGCCTTACACATAATTGGCGCCACACAAATATTTTTAAATCAGTATTGGCTAGATGAGAATATGGAAAAATCATAACCTAAATTTCCTCACTTATGAGAGCATAAGACTGCCTTACAAAACACCCTCACTTCCAAATTCCATGACTCATAAGATAGTGCCACTGTCTTCTCTGAAATAAAAGTCTATTTGTATTTTTTCCAAAATTGTGATTTTTTTTGATTACTCAATTTTTCCTAACTAATGCCAATTCTCTGATGTCAGAGTTAAAATATTGGATTTCTAGAAACTTCTACACTAAAGAAACAAATAGCATTCATTAACATTCTATTGTTTAGAACTAAGTAGCTGTGCAGGCAAGGTGGAATTATTCCCAGAAAAAGGAAATATTTGAGAGACTTCACTATATGAAAAAAAAATCATATGAGGCAATTTAATTCTAAATTTACTTGAGATACAGAATAGACCTGGGCACCATTAGATAGTGTTATAGGAATGTAGAGAAGTCCTTCATGTTTCACCTTGATCCCCAAATATTATTTTCCTCCACATTGCTTACCTATAACAACATCCATTGATGCCCCAGCCTGCTCCATTTTCCAAGAAAACTCAGAATTAAATAATCCAGATTTAAATGTTTGATGGTTGTTTAGTCATGACCACTAAACTCTGGATTGGTACTTGTATAAACTTATTACCAGTAAGACCATGTACCTAGTTGCCCAAGGAACACACTTTAGGGTTTATTTTATTATATTCACATTTACGCATTACCACTATCAATTCCCTAAGCCTTCCTCTACCAAGTCCAACCTCCAAATAAACACCTTCTTAATAGATGAGTTTAAAGAACCAAAGTATTAGGTACCTTCTTACTTTCTCTTCTTTATTTTCACCCAGCTCTTACCTAGATATATGTAAATACCAATCTGCAGTTTAAGTAGCCTTTTCTAAGCCCTGATTTTTCCAGTCTTCTTTCAGGAGACTGAAAAACCTTCTTTCAGGTGGTTAGTTTCAGGAGAATTAACCTCCATCTTGGTTAATTCTCAATCAGCATTTTGACTTCTACAAGCAAGGGAATGCAACCTAGCCCTATGCCGTAACTCAGGGTTGAAGGCTAGCAGTAATATCTAGTTCTACTTGATGAATTCCTATGCATTAACTATTGCAGGGATTCTCTAGTACTCCCCTCCTTCATAATATTTAATTGTCTTCTCTTGAACAAGTCTGGAATTAACACTGAGATAGTTCTGCCTCTTTATATATGGTGTTCAGCCTATGAAGCTTCTCTGAAAGCAGTTTTTGAAGGGCATTCATTCCCTGTCTCTCTCCCATCATGAGATGCAAGTCTGGCCTCAAATAATTCTGTCATAGACACTCCACATCTGTTCAGTTTGTTCCTACTTTATAATGATAAATGATGAAAATAAGAAACCTAATACAATTTATTTTTTCTAAGATGAAAAATATGCCATTTATTGTTTTCCATTAAGAAAATATCAATTTCTCCCAAGTGCTAAATATAAATAGTGATTTCAATATCTGGGAGAGAGAAAAGTATATTCACTGCTAAATTCTATTTAATTACCTTTTTATATTTCACAGCATGAATATATTCATCACTAACTCTTTAAAAGTGACTGAAGTAATTATCAGGAAAAATTGCTTCATTTTGATTACTAGAAAAGCATCTTTTAAATTATTAAAATCTTCAGGCAAATGCAAAACCTATAATTATGCATTTAAAAACAAGGCAGCATTTCACAGCCATTAAAACACCTCTTTCCTGAAGGAAGGAAGGCAATGTTACTGTTATTTAGGCTGTAAAGCACAGTCCAAAGACAAGACCCAGAGAGCTTCAAGAATTGAATGGATTTTAGCATGTGCCATCAGAGTGCAGTCTACATGGTTGATCCAGAGTCTCACATGGCTAATTGAATTAAAATACATTCAATTATTTAAAAAGTAAAACATTCCAAATTATCCATGCCAAAGAGATATCAAACTGGAATAATTTAAATCAATTCTTTCTGATGTTAAGTCAGGAGACGAGAAGGTATTCAATATGTGAAATATTCTAAGAATTACACATCATATTTACTTTTAACATTGAGTAAGGGAAATGCAAATAAGGTTTAAATACATATAACTTAATTTTGGTTTAAAAAATTGTGTGTACTCTTCCTGATAGTGGCCATTCTTGTATTATTATCTAAGTGAAAGCCATATAAAAACATTTTTTCCATGTCCTAGTTCAATGGCCATAATCTAATTCCAATCTTCACAATGAGTATAATTCTACTACATTTTATTTCTTGTTGAAATTTTAGCAGTCCCCCCCGCTCCAAAAAGTATCTTTTAGCCATTGTGACATGAAAAGCTAGTAGAAACTTTATTGCACAGACATAAACATTTTTACCAGAGAGGATGTTTTCATCTTTTATACATATACCTGGAATCTGCTTAATTTTTCTGATCTATACTGGCCCATGTACTTGTGTTTTCTTACTAAAAATCGCTTTGAAGAATCACATATAGGCCGGACCCAGTGGCTCACGCCTGTTAATCCCAGGACTTTGGGAGGCCAAGGCGGGCGGATCATGAGGTCAGGAGATTGAGACCATCCTGGCTAACTCGGTGAAACCTCATCTCTATTAAAAAAAAAAAAAAAAAAAAAAAAAATTACCCACGCATGGTGGCAGGCGCCTGTAGTCCCAGCTACTAGGGAGGCTGAGGCAGGAGAATGGCGTGAACCCGGGAGGCGGAGCTTGCAGTGAGCCGAGATCGCACCACCGCACTCCAGCCTGGGTGACAGAGCAAGACACCGTCAAAAAAAAACAAAAACAAAAATCACATATAATGTAACATAGGATACTAAACAAAACAAAACAAAAACATGGAACTAACAGCAGGCACTAGGCAATAAGGTTTGAGTTACTTTGCCTGATTCACAGCTCTGCAAGAGGTTGCTGCATAAACCTTTCCAGGACTGAAAAAAGAGGACAGGGACAATTGGTAACTAAAAGTAGAATCTATAAAGAGCTTGGTAATGATCTAATTCTATACACACGATGGGAAAAAATATGTAAACAGCCAAACCATATAAATTGGGGGGAAAAAAACTATGTTTTCAGAATCAAAGCATTTGAATCTTGCTCCTTGTAAGTGGCACTATAATGAACAAGATGACAGTTTTTATATTATAATGAGAAGGGAGGTGTTTGTAATTTGAAATCTATGAGAGAAAAAGGTTGTTTTATATTAGAAAACCTTACTGAATAAGTTTCAATTGTGTGTAAGAAAAAAATATGAAAATATTCTTCTCATTTCTTCTCTACAGGATATTTTATTGAGTCATGATCTGGAAGAACAAGTTAATAGGAAGTTGATAACAGTTTTACGTGAGCTAATTTGGAATCTTTCTTATTTAAAATAACATTGGTAAAAGTAGAAATTGGTTATAGAATCTAATAACACAGAGTAACATAAAAGTAGTCAAACATAAAGAAATTGTGACATGAGAAACACACACATGTGTGAATATGTGGACATGCACATTACTCTGAGTTAAAAAGACAGCCTGAGAGAGCTGTTACATAAGAATGCAATATTTTTGATAAAATAAATCAATATCTCAATGCCATTTTTCGTTACATGAGAAGATATATAATGTTACAATCTCTAGGAATATATAAAGTGAGTGCCTGACTCAATTTTTAACTGCTATTAGCTAAGTTATTTCTGAATATCTAGCCTTATATCATAGGTTAGCAAAATGAATGTCAGTTATTGAATTCATGAAGTTGAAAGCACAGGGACTTCAGTCAGATACGTTTATATTTAAATCCTAGCTCCACTGCAGCCTAGTTGTGTGACCATGGAGAAAATACTGTATTTTCCTATGCCTGCATTGCTTTATCTACAAAGTACTAATATTACCTCTCTCAAAACTTGTTTTAAGAATTAGGTAAAATAATGTTTGAAAAGGTTCGTTATTTATATCTCCCATTACTTCCTGTATTGTGAATAATGATACATTAGAAAAAATTAGTTGTGTTTTGAGAGCATATATAAGGACTCAAAATAAAGGTATTGGAATGTTTATCTATCAAGAAGCTTGTTTTTGGAGTGAAAACAAGATTTGCTTAAGTTTTCATCTTAAAACTCAGATTTGCTGAGGAAGAAGTTCTAAATATCATTATGGTTAACTCTACTGACTAAATGGCACATATGCATTTTTTTCTGATTTCCCAAGGTTACTGGGCAATGAAGGAACTGCAGCTGTGCCTGGGGCAGCATTGGAAGAAGAGGCTGAGATTTGGGTTTTTAGCCTGTTTAATTCTCAAGCAACTTGAAGATATTAAAGTCAAGATGTCAGATAGACAGTTAGGTATGTGGATCTGCATCTCAGAAAAAAAAAAAGATTTGGATTGATGAGCTGAACTTGGAAATCATTACCACATGGTTACAATTACAACCACAATTACATATAAGTTGCCTATAAAGAACAGTATGCACAGAAGAGAAGAGAGAAGAGAAAACTGATCAATATTAATGCTTGTCAGACCCACAATTTGAGGGAAAATAGAGCAGAGGACATGCAGTGGAGTCTGGACTGAGAAAAAGTAACAGGAAAAAATGGGGGAAATCAGGAGACCAGAGGGTCAAAGAAGACCCCACCACTACATAAAGACATCTGAAACGAAAATTATTGTGGACCTCAGGCATCCTCTTTTATAAGTTGATAACATATATCTCCTATACAATCCTTGATTTAATTCCTTGGTGCTGCAGTCTACAAGCTAAATTTCTTCCTTGGAGTGCCTTCAACTGGTTGGAATAAACCCACCCAATTTATTAAGGGCAATCTTTATTTAAAGTCAACTGATTGAGGAGGGGCTTCAAAATGACTGACTAGAGGTATGTGGTACTCCTTTTATTTAAAAAGAAGAAACAAAATAGTGAGGAGATAATCATACTTCAAATAGATTAGATAGATATAACACTGGAATTCAACAGAGGAGTGATAGGAAACACCTAATGCAAAGAAGAGGGAAGTGAGGCAGCCTGCTTGGCCTGAATTTGCTGGGAAACTGGAGATGCTCCCCAGTGTGGGGAAAAGGAAGTGAGACATCCCCAGTTGTCCACAATCCTATTGCAGACTCCTGCGGTTTTAGCCAAAGGAGAACCTTTGACCCTTTTGGGCCCTGACATTAACAGAGAGAGCTACCTGGAGCCCACATGAAGGCCTTGCCCCAAAGAAGAAGATCATGATGGGTCCCATACATACTCCAAGTCCTAAGCAGCTACAGCAAGGTGCCACATTGAGAGCCCAGCCCCCACTAGATTGCGTCTTGCCCAAGGGCCCTACAGCCCATATACCTCCACATCTCTAGAGCCCTATTGACATGCCCCACCTGCAGTAACCACCACTGCTGGTTGCTGTGGTCAAGCCCAGAATATGAGCCACTGGCTTTGATCCTGCCATTCCCAGCAGTGGGCTGCCATGCATTACAAGCACCCTTGAGACAGCGTAGCTACCATACCTGAAACTATCACCTGGGACCAAAGCACATGCTCCCAGCCACCTGCCTAGAGCTAAAGCCGCTGAAAGTAACCCTGCCCTCCCATCACTAGAGCCAAAACTTACCTCCTTTTTCCCTGAACAGTTCAATGGAGGTCCAGAGATAACCAACTTCTGCCTACCATGGCCAGCACCCACTAGTGGACCTAAGGACATGCCTGCATGACCCAGCTCTGTAATCCCCAGTGTACAAACATGCTGTCCATGGGTTGGGAGAGCTCTCAGCCCGATTCGGCACTATTAGCACCTGAGCACTCCTCCTGGGGGCCTGAGATTGGGCCCCCCCCAACCTGCAGCTACAATTACAGCGTGTACCTACCCACATGCATCACATCTGGGCCTGGGGACTGGCCTTCTCAGACCGTTGCAATCAACACCAACACCAGCAGAAACTGCCTGAGATCCAGAAGGTTGTTCCACCACCACTACTGCCATCACCATGCCACATCCACCACCTAGGGTCCCAAGAACCCACTCACCTTGTTGGCTCACCACTTCCATTGCTAGAACCCAGGAAGCTGTTCTAAAAATAATTCTTACTGGTTACTAGTGTAACGATTTCCTGCTTACAGATTAAGACAATTCACATGAGTAGCTGCGGAACACCAGAAATAAACTAACCCATTCCTCCCACATCCCTTGAAACTGAATACAAAAGGCAAAACAACTATACTTTAGACTGATTGCTGCTTTCTGAAAATCTCACCGTGTAATAATTTTAATATGTTATAGGAAAATATAATAATAGTTTGTAGAATTTAAAATCATAAATTCCTATTAACAGTACTTATCGTGTTCATTAATACACAGAGGTAATGCAGCCTAGTGGTTAAAAGGGCAAGATTACCTATGACTCCTCTAAGATAACATGATATAAATACTAACTCCTCTGATAATAACATGATATAAATCCTGTAGTGTTATTTCTTGCTATCAGATATTGTGAAAAACAATGTAGGAACCAAAAGAGGATCTAAGGTATGTAATTACAGTGCTATAGCCACACAAATGTCTTGTCGTAACCTAAACTGTCAGGCCACTGGCAATGAAATGAATTTACGGTTTCTTATTCAGTATTTATTTTGCTTTCCCAAATTTCTTATCCTCAACATCAGTAAAAAAATTCACCTTGAGGGTATGCTATTATTCCAGAACTGTACATAAAGGATATTATAGCATTTGTTGTTTTGTTCCCAACCATATAACACACCTCACCTTTATGACTGCAGGATAATAATGCAAGTCCCAGACAAGGAGCCTGATGCTTTAGCAAGTGATTAAATGGAAGCCAGGTAGTATCTACCTATGTACTTTTTTACAGGATATTTTACATTCATTAGTCATAAAATTTCGGCATAGTGTGATGTTATAGTATATTTCTGTGTTCCAAAATCTACCAGAAAGAACTTCAATGAAGTTTAGAGGACTATAAATGTAAAAATACATTATCAACACAATGATCTGTAAAACCTTCGTGTTTGGAGAGGATCAGCACTGGTAAGAATCAGATCAGTGACCGTAAAGAAATATTCTGTGTTGACTGCATCAGAGTCATCAAAATGCAAAACAATAAAATTGCTTTAAGCGTTTGAGAATAGCCAGATCATAGTTCATCATTTCAGAAAAAGTGAGTTATGTGTCTGAGCTTAGATGCTATGAGATATACTGCCAAATTTCAAGACATGTCTTTATACGCTTATTATGAAAAATATATTTACAAAAGCATCCTCTCCAAGATTTATGGGACAGATAAATCAAAGCAATAGTTAATAGATTTTCAGGGAGAAAAGTACTGCAGTAAATAATTTTTACTCATATTTCGGGTTTGTGATAATCATTGTCATAATTTCTGGCATGCTCTAAATTTCTTATAATAATTACATTTAAAAAAAAGAGAATTCTTATGATTATAAGGAAATGTCCTAATCCTGATTTTTAAATGTAGACATTTGAAATTTTCTTTTGCCAATAATCCATGTACTGTTTATTAAATGTGAGAAGATAGGAATAGCAGTTTAAAAAACGTGTTAAAAAAAATAGCAATATATGCTGATACAGTAATTTAAAACTCTGACATTTACATAGAGTTGGCACATTTCAGATCTATCCATATTTTTGGTACTCGTGAAATTTGTAGAGCCAGCTAAGAACTTTATTTTACAAGATACACCTCACACTATAAGCTTATCTAGTGGTTGCTACACTTTCCAATCAGTGAGTTGTATTTTCCTTTTTTTGTCAGTGCATATTCCAATAAAATATATAATAAAACATAGCCAAAAACTTTCAAATGCAAACTGAACTATTATAGCTTTTGACAAACAGACAGTAATCCCTTATTTTCATTATGACACTCTAAATAAAACTCTGAGGGTGATCACCAGAAAAAATAACAAGCTTTGAGATTGTTTCCCAGGATGGAAAGTTGTCACAAGCACCCAAGTTAAGAACACACACCCAGGTTAGGTGATGCCATGGGGGTGAACATTCCTGAGGATATATTCTTATTTAGGGGATCTCTGATCTGCATGCTCTCACCTTTGGCACTCTTAAAGACATCAGACTTAAAGTTTCAATTTATGAAGAGAAGCACCCTGACAAGATGCACAATGTTCTAGATCAAGGGTTAGAAGATCTATCTTCAGACTGGGTGCAGTGGCTCAGGCCTGTAATCTCAGCACTTTGGGAGGCCAAGGAGGGTGAATTGCTTGAAGTCAGGGGTTAGAGACCAGCCTGGCCAACATGGAGAAACCCTGTCTCTACTAAAAATACAAAAATTAGCTGTAGTGTGGTGGCCCATGCCTGTAATCCCAGCTACTCACGAGATGGAGGCAGGAGAATTGCTTGAACCCGGGAGGTGGAGGTTGCAGTGAGCTGAGATCCTGCCACTGCACTCCAGCCTGGTTGGCAGAGTGAAACTCCATCTGAAAACAACAACAACAAAAGATCCAACTTCTTGTTTGAATTCTGCCATTGTGTAATTTTGGCATGGCATTTTGTGTCAACTATAATCTGAATACTGTACAGTAGCTATAAAACAAGGCATATGCCAAGATAATGTAGCTTCTATTTCTAATATTCTATAATTTAAAACATTAGTGTATATTTAGCAGACTCTGATCATGCTTGGAATTGTGCCAGTTGCCAGAGGTTAAAGAATGACAGTACTAAAGAAATAATGACATTGCCTTCAAGAAACTTAATTTAACAAAGACATACTTGGAATAATTATGGACTGTCAGAGAAACATTCTAGAATGTTTCTAAATGTTTAGAGGTAGAATATACAGAAATAAGTTACTTAGGCAATGGTCGCAACAAGAGAAAAGAAAGAGAGGGAGAGAGACTCAAAGACCCTCTAGAATGGGTAAAATCCAAAAGACCGAGAGCACAAAATGCTGGCAAGGATGTAGAACCACTAAAGTTATTTTACATGGCTGAGAGAAGAATAAGGGAGACATTTTTGCATTTTCAATAACCCTTTGGCTTTTCTTTAAAATTATTTCATAACAGTTCCATTTGCTTGGAATTCCAATGCACTTGAATAAATTTCATTCACTCAAAATAAATAAAATGTGTGTCCAAAAAAGGGCTCATACAAAATATTCGTAGATTTTTTTCTTTGTTTACCTTTCTTTCTTCTTCCCCCTTCTCCTTTTTTTTTTAGATGGAGCCTTGCTCTGTCACCCAGGCTGGAGTGCAGTGGTGCAATCACTGCTCATTGCAGCCTTGGCCTCCCCACCCCAAGCAATCTTTCTACCTCAGCTTTCCAAGTAGCTAGGTAAACAATTGTGTGTCACCACTTCTGGCTAATATTTTAAAAATGGTTTGATGGTAGAAATGAGGTTGCCCAGGCTGGTCTCAAAATCCTGGGCTCCAGTAATTCTCCCACCTTGGCCTCCCCATTACAGTTTTCTTATATTTTGAAATATAAATTTTCCTTCAACTTCTTTATCAATACATACAATACATATATTATATATCACATAACATGCATAGTATAATTATATATTATGTAATATATATTATAATATATATAATATAATTTAAAAAGATATAGGTCGGGCATAGTGACTCATGTCTGTAACCCCAGCATTTTGGGAGGCCAAGACAGGTGGATGACTTGAGGTCATGAGTTCAAGACCAGCTTGGACAACATGACAAAACCCTGTCTCTACTGAAAATACAAAAATTAGCTGGGCATGGTAGCATGTGCCTGTAATCCCAGTTACTCAGGATGCTGAGGAAGGATAATTGCTTGGACCTTGCAGGCGG
>NW_016812090.1:432647-447712 GCF_001698545.2 Rhinopithecus bieti | reverse complement strand
AGTATATAATTACATTTATAAAATATATAAAATATACATAATTATTATATAAATCTATTCATATGATATAAAGAATATGTTATATTATTATATAAAATAATGTTATATTATGATACATTACATATTTGTATTATATGTGTGTGTATACATAAATGTCTGACAGCTGCAGTGCTCCTATAAAGGAAGTGGCTTAATTTCATTGTTTTCATGGACTTTATTAGAGGTTCAATGTTTAAATCAAACCAGGTTCACATTTTTTAAACTGTTATTGGTGTCAGTTATGTTTTAATTGACTATATTTGAGTATGAGTTCCACACAACCTGAAAAACACAAATGCTAACTAATGATGGTTGTTTATGTACTGAAATGTTGATTTTATTGCTCATATTTAAGGATTGAAAGGAAGCTGCACTTAAATTGACTTGTTTTAAAATATCTTGTCATATTAGCGGTAATAAAGTTCTATTAAGAGCAGAGTAGAAAGGTAAGAAATCTTTTCTTTTTAAACAGATATGAAATCCCAAATTTATTCTAATAAATTCTAGATATCTGAGGATTCTTAGGTTCTTGAGGTAAGTTTAGATTAGCCATTATTAGCTTATTTAATTATTTTCTGTCTAAAGTTATGTATACCCAAATTTTGGATATATATTAATATATATTCTATATACAATAAGTATATATGTAATAATATATGTGTACATATTTCATATAACATATGTTCAATTTTTATCTTGTAATTACAGGACAAGAGTGTGACCAAAGATTAAAGAAAAAAGAGTTTTTGAGTCAGATTAGAAAATAAACGTTATGATTTAAACAGAAGAGAGGCTAAGTATGTGGCAGGCCATGAGAATATAATTTTTAAAAGCACAGAGAAAAGGAAGCACAGGAACATATAGCAAGACCTGCAAGAAGGGCTCCTGTGTCTTTTACAAAGGCTACAAAAAAGCAGGAGAGAGGTCTTGCCATATTCATATATATTCTAATATAAAGCTTTGCTGATCATGGCTAGAAGGATTTTGGATAATATACCTTTAGACAGAAAATAATTAAATGAGCTAATAATGGTTAATCTAAACTTATCTCAAGAATCTAATATTCCTCACATATCTAGAACTATGTTGGAATAAATTTGAGATTTCTTATCTGGATTACTCTGCTCTTATTTGGACTTTCTCAGTGCTAGCATGACAAGATATTTTAAAGCATCTCAGTTTAGGAATAACTTCCTTTTAATCCTTAAATATGAGGCAAAATATGAGCGATCAAATTAACCTCTCATATTATAACCAATCATCATTGTTAACATTTGTGTTTTTCAGGTTGTGTAGAACTCATATCCAAATCTAGTAGGTTCATCCATAACTGACACCAATAATAGTTTTAAAAATGTGACCCTTGTTTGATTTAAACGTGGAACCTCTGATAAACCCATGAAAACAATGAAATTGAGCCACTTCCTTTATAGGAGCACTGCAGCTGTGAGAAATATTTAGTTTGCTCAAGCATTAATTATGGCTTTTCTATTAAATATTCCTTGAAATCATTAACAAAAAGCATGAGTTAGATGAAGGACCTGCCAACATAGGCCGCGATCCCACCCAAACCGTGAGGAAGGCGACCTGGGTCATCGTATGAGCAGCAACTTCCACAGGAACAAGCGCCTGCATGAGGAGATCGCCATTATCCCCAGCAAGCAGCTCCGCAACAAGAAAGCAATTTATGTCACACATCTAATGAGGCCGATTCAGAGGGGCCCGGTGAGATGTATCTGCATCAAGCTGCAGGAGGAGGAGAGAGAAAGGAGAGGTAACTACCATCCTGAAGTCTCAGCCCTGGATAAGGAGATCACTGAAGTGGATCCTGACACTAAGGAAATGCTGAAGCTTTTGGAGTTAAACAGTCTGTCCAAACTGCAGGTCACTCAGTCTACGTTAGGATGAATTTCAAAATGCCTCGTGGAGCTGGCTGAATCTTTCTGTAATGCTGTAACATTTTCAATAAACCTGGGACAACAGCAAAATAAATAACTAAATAAATAAAAATAAAAGCATGAGTTACACCAAGATATGTCAACGTAAATAAATTTTTCAAAAATATTATATATGATAAATACATGAAGGAGCTCTCAGCATGCATTAGGAGGCCAATAGTTTGTACATGGCACACTCAGTGATGCTAATGGTTTGGCATGATTAAGACCTAATTCTGCTGTAAATAGATGCCTTACTATCAGCTCTCTCTCTCTCTCTTCTCTCTTTTTCTTGCCTTCCATTTCCATCCCCAGCGAACTAATTCACTCAGGCCTCCGTGTGCTAAGAAGCTAGAATATTTTGTTTTTCTGTATTCAAATAACTAAAAACTGCACATAAAGCTAAATCTTATCAGCATGTGATTTTTTGGTGTATAGATGTGTAAGTTAATGCAAGCATTTAGCACATAATGTATTGCTGGGCCTCTAAAACTGTATCTTCCCTTAATGTGTGTAATGTAGGGCAGAGACCCCAGGACATTAACTACACGTAATGATATTTTATTCCTCTAGGATATCCTTATTCCATATCATCTGAATATAGTAGTACTTTCTTTCTAGTTTGCTGTAAACTAAATATACTTGCTTTTCCCAGCTTCCTTCTATTACTAATAAATGCTTACATAAGCCCTCTTGACACAATTACACAAGTTCTGCTTATTATGGTAAGTCCAGTGAAAGCCCACCCAGAGATCCTTCTCCCCTTTATCCCATGCACCAGTTAGGCAGCATTATTTGTGTCCTCATTTTCCAGTTAAGCTTTCAGAGCCATCTCAACTTGTTCTTTTCTAAATGTCTGAGTGTCATCTAAATGTCAAGTGTAATTTCAATGGCTTCAATATGGGGATTCTTTATTTCTTCTTTTTTATACTGGGTTCAGCCCAGTCATTACTCATCCTTTTTTCTGCAACTAAAAACAAAATTGTTAGCACCATGTCTGAGGATGGCCCCATGACATTCTCCAATATAAACTTAGAAAGAATTTTTATGAAATGCCCTATAATCAATAAAAGTAGTTTTAACTATTGAATAATAAAAGAGACAATAGCTAGGTAGTCTTAATTCTCATTCAAATTCTCTGAGACATTTAGTTTCCAGTTAGTTAATATTTTGTACTTTCTTGTGTCACTCATATCCTGGGAAAATTAATGTTATTTTAAAATGATCTTCTCTACTCTGTCTGTGACAGTAATTCATACCAGATTAGACTTTATACTATAAACACTATAAAATGGAAAAAATATTTTAAAACAACTTTTTGCAAGTACAAGATAACAGATATTTTAGAAACATGATTCTTGAGAGATGAGAAGTAAGCAAATGATCCCTATGATCCCCCTAACTCTGTGCCTTGAGGCACTTTCGACTTTGGCACAGCAAGGGATAATGGAAGAGTGTGGAAATTTTAGTAAGCTGCAAGTAAATTAAATTAAATACCTGCCAAAACAAAATTCAGCTATCTACAAGGAAAACAAAAAAATCTAGACCCTCAATATCATAATATTCACTTCAACCTCCAATAATAAAGACCTAGACATGAGAAGAAGTAAAATGTGACCAAAATGTATGAGAAATATGAATAGACGGAAACAGACACAGAACTGAGAAGTGATGTAAGTAGCCAGCAAGGACTTTAAACGTCATCATAAATGTGCATGAGAAACAAATAAAAAAACACACATAATGGGGAGATGAATGAAAGATGTTAAAAAAAAACTGCATAGAAATTTTAAACCCCCAAAATGTAATATCTATATTAAAAAAAAAATACTAGATGGACTTAATAGCAGATTCAATTCTCTGGATGAAAGCCTTGGTAAACTTGAAGACAGCAATAAAACTATCCAAATGGAGCAACAGAGGAAAAACTGCTGAGAAAATAAATAATATAAACAGACCCCCATGATCTGTGGGAAAAGATTAGCAGTATAACATGCATGTGACTGAAGTCCTGGAAAGGAAAAAGGAGGTGGGAGAAGGGAAGACAAAAAGGGAAGACAAAATATTTAAAGAAATACTGACTGAAAATGTTCCAAATTGTATGCCAATCATCAAAAATCCCAAAGAACTCCAAGCTATAACACACAAAGAATACTATACCAAGGCTCATTACAATCAAACTTCTGGGACCACTGACAAACAGATAATATAAAAATAACAATAGGAGGAAGAAAACACATTGCATAGAATGAACCTCAAAATAAAAATTATCATTGACTTTGCATCAGAAAAAAGGCAAGCCATAAGAAACTAGAAGAGTACTTTTATAATTCTTTAAAATTTAAAGAGGCTAACCTAGAGTTTTATAACAAAACAAAAATATCAAAAATAATAGTGAATATGAGATAATAGACATATTTATTTGTCTCACTATAGTAACCATTTTACTATATATATAATACATATACATGAGATACACATATATATGTATCTCATAACACTATGTTGTATACCTTAAATATTCACTTATTTATTAAAATAAAAAAAGTTGAAAAAAATGTAAAAAGTGAAATAAAGACAATTTCAAGCAAGCAAAAGCCAAGACTTAATTTTAGGCTAAACTGCACTTACAGAAATGTTGCATTCTTTAGACTGAGGGCAAAGGATACCAAATGAAACTCATGTCTACACTAAGGGAGCACAAGAATGGTAACTATTACCCTGCTAGATGATTGATTAGCCTAAGGAAAGTAACAGAAACTGATGAAAGGCAAGCTAGAATAGGACCAAGAAAGATGCGGTAAGACTACACAGGAACCCGATAATTTACATGCAGGGTTAAGATGAGCTCTAATCATGCTAAATTATGTTATAACCCAGATAAAAGCAAACTGAAACAAAAGTAGTGACGAACTGCATATAAAACTAGTCCACAATATAAACAACTTACATACATGTAAATAACCACGTTCCCAAATATGACTTCTAAAAGTACTGACCTATCCAGCATAGTATAATACAATCATAGATACATTAATCCCACAGATAAACTCCTGCGCCTATTATGACAGGCTCCTGTCAATGGTGACACACTGAAGACAATGGAATATAATCTAACCTAATTATAACTGTATAACAAATATAACTATAACTGTATAACTATAACAATTGTATAACTATCTATACTAGTCTCAGAGAGAGTCAGCTCTGATGGCACATCATTCTCATTTGGATGATACCCTAAAACCCTATCTCTCCCATCTGTGTGCTTTTTTTTTCTGGATAAAAACAACCTTTGAAAGAATTGAGTAGAATGAAGCCATAAATCAATATTGTGAAAATGGCCATAGTGCCCAAAGCAATTTACAGGCTTCAGTGCTATTCCTTTTAAACTACCATTGAGATTCTTCAGAGAACTAGAAAAATACTATTTTAAAATTCATATCGAACCAAGAGCCCGAATAGCCAAGGCAATCCTAAGCAAAAAGAACAAAGCAGGGGGCATAATGCTACCCAATTTCAAACTATACTATAGAGCTACAATAACCCAAACAACTTGTACAACTTGTACAGTGGTACCCATACAAACACAAACACATAGACCGATGGACCAGAATAGAGAACCCAGAAATAAAGCCACACATCTACAACTATCTGATCTTTGATACAAAAACAAGCAGTGGGGAAAGGACATCCTATTCAATAAATGATGCTGGGATAACTGGCTAGCCAAATGCAGAAGATTGAAACTGGACCCCTTCCTTACACCATATACAAAAGTTAACTCAAGATGGAATAAAGAGTTACATATAAAATCCAAAGCTATTAAAAAAAACCTGAAAAAAAACCTGGAAAAGTTAACTCAAGATGGAATAAAGAGTTATATGTGAAACCCAAAGCTATAAAAAACCCTGAAAAACAATACCATTCTGGACATACGAATGGGCAAAGATTTCATGATGAAAATGCCAAAAGCAATTGCAACAAAAGCAAAAATTGACAAATAGGATCTAATTAAACTAAAGAACTTCTGCAAAGCAAAAGAAACCATCAACAGAGTGAACAAACAGCCTACAGAATGGGAAAAAAATGGTTTTCAAACTATGCATCCAACAAAGCTCTAATATCCAGCATCTGTAAGAAACTTAAACAAACTTACTAGAAAACAAACAACAACCCTATTAAAAAGTGGGTATAAAACATGAACACTCTTCAAAAGACATACATGTGGCCAAGAAGTATATAGAAAACAAACAAAACAACAACAAAAAAACACGCTTCACATCACTGATCTTTAAAGAAATGCAAATCAAAACCACAATGAGATACTATCTCACACCAGTCAGAATGGCTAATATTAAAAAGTCAAAAAAATGACAGATCCTGGCAAGGTTGCAGAGAAAAAGAAAATACTCACACTCAGTTGGTGGCAGTATAAATTAGTTCAACCATTGGGAAAGACAGTGTGGTGATTCCTCAAAGACCTAAAAACAGAAACACCATTTGACGCAGTAATATGATTACTGAGAATATACCCAAAGGCATATAAATTATTGGGTAATTTATAAATTTTAAGGCATATAAATCATTCTGCTATAAAGACACACATACACATATGTTCATTGCACTATTCACAATAGCAAAAATAAAGAATCAACCTGAATGCCCATCAATGATAGACTAGATAAAGAAAATATGGTACATATATATCATGGAGCCATAAGAAGAATGAGACCATGTCCTTTGCAGGAACATGAATGGAGCTGGAGGCCATTATCCTTAGCAAACTAACACAGGAACAGAAAACCAAACACTGCATGTTCTCACTTATTATAAGTGGGAGCTAAATGATGAGAACCCACGGATACATAGAGGGGAACAACACACTGAGGCCTTTTGGAGGGTGGAGGGTGGGAGGAGTGAGAGGATCAGGAAAAATAACCAATGGGTACTAGCCTTAATACCTGAGTGATGAAATAATCTCTACAACAAACTCCTATGAGACAAGGTTACCTATGTAACAAATCTGCATGTGTATTCCTGAGCTTAAAATAAAAGTGAAAAAAGCAGAAATTATCAACAAAACGCATCCCTGAGGGAAAATTCCTTGAAAATACTCTCCTCAGGAAAACTGAAATAGGAAAATAGGAGGTGGTAAATGGTGCTGTTTTTTTCTTTGCAATTTAACTAAATACATGTTTCCATTTTCTTTCTGAAGATTATGGAATTGAGTGCTCAATATATTAAATATTATGAATGGGTTGTAGAGAATTAGAAAGAGCTAAAATGTAGAATACTTGCAATGACCTCCAACCTCAATTTTGCTTGTGCCATATCTCATACTCCCTATGGAAAAATTAGAATTTTAGAATTGGGAGGATTTATCTAGTTAGGCCAGTTAATATACAATTAAGAAAAAGGGCATCTCCCCTGCAATGTTAAATATGCAAGATCCTCTGAATAGACTTCCACATGAAGGAGTTGACAATAATTAGCTTAAATAACTGATTTATGACTCTCTCCTTTTAATCAGTAGCACCTTTTAAAAGGAAAATGTATTATTAACTCACCGCTTTGTATAAAGTTTTCTTCTGAACTAAAATACCAACTTTCACTCAATAACATTTAATATTCTTCATTATTTCCCCTGGGGAGAGAATGAAGCATTTTGAAATAACTCACATATTCTTTTGATTAAAAGAGGCAAGAATATTTCTCTTGTTTCTTGAAAAACCTGCTCTAAATTAAGTCTCACACCTTCATAAAATATGAATCTTCCTCCTGTGTTACATCCTCCTCTATAATTTCACACCTCCTCTTTGCCAATTACTAAGCCATTGTCTCTTAGCTTTAAATCTCCCTTCCCACTTCTACACTCAGGTTTGTAATATGGCTGTTAGTAGTCTACAAATCATATTTTGGCTTTTCTATTAGATTCTACCTAAAGGGAGTGCTAGATGAAACTGGAATACTGAGGAAGAAAGAAGGGACCATATTATTTGCTATCTCTTTGCTTCCTGTTCCTCTTGAGCATTACTTCTTCACTAAGCTTTAGTAGTTGATTCCTGATTGCGGTTTTTTGGCACTTAACAGATTCAGCCTTGTTGTATACTCCTTTGGGACCTCTGACACCAGTTGGCCAGCGTTTCTTCCTCAAAAACCTGAGTCCAGCCCCACATGGATAATCCTTCAAGTTTTTAAATTGTAATAATTCCAGCGTCTTCCCTTTTTTCTCCTTGGTCCTAGGGTTTGCAGCTGCTTTCTCCACTGTTGCTTTTGTGATACTTTATTTCCTTTTTCTCTTTCAATGTTTTCAAGTCTGAGAAATACTTTATATTAGAGAAGTTCAATATATTAAAAAATTATTCTCTGTTGTTAGAATAAATGGGTACTTTCAAGTCTCTTGACCAGACCCTAACTAAATTCACACCTCTTATAACTCCGGCTATTTAAGTTGTGTACCATGTTTCTCGGACTGAGACGCGCCAAAATAGAATATTGCAGTAGAATCATGGCTTCTTTTGGGGGCACAAGTAAAATTACACTTAAAGTGGCAGCATTTTCTATCTCTGGACCCTGGTATTTCAGTGTTCACAGTTGTGAGCCAAAATGATATATCTGCAAAAAAAAAAAAAAGAAAAGAAAAAAAAAAAAAAAAAAAAGGATGCAAGTAAATTAGAAGAAGAGTGTTTCATTGTTCTCTATTCCAGGTTCATGTAAAGTTAGTACCTCCCCATGCCAGCTTACTATTTGATCTTCAGAGATACACTGGCTCCCTGGCTCTTACTTTATGTTTCTCCTACATCATGAAGGTTTAGACAAACCTACATTTTCTATATTTAGTCAATCCAATCCTCTCATTTTGAAATTGAGTCATCTGAGCCCAAGAGGGGTTAAAATAACTTTTCCATAGACACCCAGCTAGTAAATGAATTGCTGGAACTCTATCTGCCTCTCACAAGTTGATTTCCAATATATTCTTTCGCAAGTATAGAAATAGCTGATTATCCACAAATTATTTTATGTTGCATAAATGTAAGTTTAACTAATCTGACCGCAGATTAAATTGACTGTCCCAGCATTAAAACTAAAAATATCTTCACGGTTAAGTTCGGCTTCAAAATCAGTATCCCCTGTTATGGTTTGAATGTTTGTACCCTTGAAAATTCATGTTGAAATGTAATTGCCATTGCAACAGCATTAAGAGGTGGAACATTTAAGAAGCCATCAGGCTATGACAGTTCCACCCTTATGGATGGGATAAGTACCCTTATGAAAGAAGAAATCTAGCCCTCTCATACACTTTCCCCCACCTCCACCCTTGCCTTCTCCCATATGTTGAGGTAGCAAGAAGGCCTTCACCAGATGCTGGCACACTGATATTTAACTTTCTGGACTCCAGAGCTATGAGCAAATACATGTCTGCTTGTTGTAAATTACCCAATTTCAGATATTTTGTTACAGCAGAACAAATGGGACTAAGACAACTCCTTAAATTAAAGTCTACACATGTGAACTGCCCCGGCCAGTGTGGTAGCTTTGATCTCTGAAGAACCCAGAAATACTGGCTCTTTCTATCTTCCACTCCCAAAGTCATTTCATGGTCCCAAATGATTTATCTACCTCAGTGAATATACTAACAAAATAACCAGCAGGGAACAGGAGAGAGTAGGAAAAGGTCCACTGTCTTTACTTAGAGACACTTCCTGAATATTTTATTTGCCACTTACAGTAACAAATAGCACATTGTCAAGAACTTATTCAGAGTGCTACACACTACATTAGAGGAGGCTGCACAAAGTAGTCTTTATTCTGAGTATCCATATTTTATATAAAAATTGGAGTTTAGTGATGAGTGATAGGAAATACATCTGGTTGTTTTCAGGGCATTTGGAAAATACCCGCGTAAAAGCATTTTTTTTTCACGCTTTCATCAGTGTCCTTACCATTTATTTCCCTTAGGCAAGTGTTGGAGTATAGAAGCTTTGAACTTTCTGTCTCACTGGATTACAGATTAATTAATTCAACAAACTGAGTTCTCACAATGTGTCAAGAACTTACACTGGATATTGGAGAAATGTCCATGACTAGGATAGTCATGACTGCTGTCTTCAGGCAGCATATACCCTAATCAGGAAACATAATTGTATTTACTCTGATTAAAATTGAACAGCATGTAAAACCCCAGCCACAGAAATGCTTTCTAAATAGGGTCCTTCTTCCTCTATTATAAAGGACAAAGCAGCATTTTTCAATATGGTTGTTTACATATTCGATATTTACACAAAATTTAAAATTAAGTATTTATACACAGATTCATTGCAAACTCCTTGCCAGATTTTAAAATCTTGTTATTTGCAGCACAAATTAAAGGTGTCATAAAAGTATATTCTTTTGCTTGGAATCCTCAGATTAACCTATTTTATGGTAAGAAATCAAGCTTGACGTGACTAAACAAGTAGGCAGTATATCAGATAATTAGTGGGTACGAATCTCCATTTAATGCCAAGTTTGTGAGTCTAAAGTTAGTCATTTTAATGACTATAATACATTAGTAATAGAACAAATGATAAAAGTTGTGAAAAATGTACAGGAAAAAACAAAGAAATGATGTTTCTGCATTGTAATCTTGTGAGCAACAAAAAGTAAAAAATACATTTTGTGAGAAAGGGGCTCAAAGCATCATTCTATTCTTGACTCTGCTGTAGCATAAAGTTATTTTGGGTAGAGAGGAAGCTCTCTAGAAGCCTCCATGCATTGGATGGGAAGCTGACAAATGCCTCTAGCCTGGCTTAACTAAAGTTTTTATATTAAACTATGTCAAGCTATGAATAAATTAGTAAAAAGATAATTTAGTGTGTTAACTTTAAGGAGAATTCCTATATCCACTTGGTCATTTCAGAGATGCCATAAATATATAGAAATGGGTCTGGGGTACTAATGTAATCCTAATGTTAATACCAAATTTGGGAATAATTAAAGGCTATTCAGAAGGCATATTATGGTTATATAATTATGTTAAAAGTGAACACATTATTTTGGAAGAGTGGGGAGTTTTTATTTCAATATATTATCTTAATTCTTTGAATACTCAATTCAATAAAACGTTGGAAGGGAGAAGGGGCTCTGATACTTTCCTTCTACTTGATATACTGATCCTCTGGCTGTCCTCACTGTTTCCATGTGGATAGAGAATTTAAAGCATGTAAACAATAAAAAAAATTTCCATTTTCCTAAGAAAATGATTTAAATCAACCAAGCTAATAATGAATGACAGAGTATCAGCAATCTTCAAGTCATTTTTTAGGCATTTCAACAGCTACAAAAGTAAGTACAAAATCCCTCCCTTCAAAGAAATTATTCTTTAATAAGAGAGATTAGATTTGAAAGGCATCTATAACCAAAAGAAAGGATGGACATAAAAGGGGTACAGATGGATTACCAGAAGAAAGAGAGGGTGTCTGGTTTTACAAGCAAGATATGATTTTTTTAATGAAATGATATTTGATGTGTACATGGTGAATTTAGTGATATTTCAAAAGAACATAAAAGTATTAGAAGAGAGATGGCATTCAAAATAGATATATAAGTGTAAGCAAACAAGATGATAGGAACTCGAGATATTTGACCTCTCAGGTTCAATTTAATTAAAGAAAATTTTATGATTGTGTGTATCTTTATAGTAATCTAGCACTTTTAAATGAGTAATAAAAAATTTTATGCAAATAAATTATTACTCTCATCCTGATAGGAGTGAAGTTACATACCCACTATGGATTGAACAAGAATAAAAATAAATCAGTTATTTGGTAACCTAAAATAAGGATTAAATAGGTTTTTAAAAAATAATTGTTTTATATTACTGAAGCATCCAAGTATATAGCTGGATTCAAGAGCTCAATAAATATCACTGAATTCTTTCCCTCTCTATCCCTCAGTCTTCCTCGGTGTCATAGACATAATTAGACCATATTCTCCAGCCTGTCCGCCATAAAAGAAAGAATCCATCGTCTCTGACAAGTAGGAATAGAGCATTCACAGAGTTATCTGATCGGCCAGTTTGCATCACAGGCACACCTTTATTGAGGCAATTCTAACTGGTTAGGAATAGTTCAACACATCTTCATAAATTGCTAAAATTTGTGATTTAATTTTGCATATTTTTATCCCATTTTATTCCAACAATTTTGTGAGTAAAGCTGGCTATGATTATCATACATATTTCACTTGGGGAAGAAACTGAGACTCAAGAAGATGATGGATATGGGAATTTGTCTGAGATTTTCAAATTCCGTCAGTGAGCGGAATTGATCATTTTAAAATCCTATATATGAGAACCTGGAAGATGATAAGGAACTAGTGAAATAGACCAGACAGATAAGAAGAACATTCTAGAGTCATGGAACAGAAGAAACAAGGACAAATTTAAGACATAGAAAGATGACAGAAACTACATAATGGTTAAAGAATAACACTGAGAAAAAACCAACAAATTTTAAATATACATGTGAAAGAGGGAAGGTACACTGTAATAAGATTATGTTGAGGAAAGCTTGGCATCTTGGATATTGACATTTGTGTGGCTTAAGAATGGTAACAAGGAAGCAATAGGATTGTATCCCAAAAGAATGAGATACAGTAAGAATTTAATATATTTATTTATTTTGGGGTTTCTTTGGTTTATTGTTTTTTGTTTTTTGAGATGGAGTCTCACCCTGTCACCTAGGCTGGAGTACAGTGGTGCGATTTCAGCTCACTGCAAGCTCTGCATCCTGAATTCAAGCGATTCTCTTGCCTCAGCCTCCTGAGCAGCTGGGACTACAGGCACGCACCACCATGCCTAGCTAATTTTTGTAATTTTAGTAGAGACTGGGTTTCACCATATTGGCCAGGCTGGCCTTGAACTCCTGATCTCGTGATCTGCCCACCTCAGCCTCCCAAAGTGCTGGGATTACAGGTGTGAGCCACCATGCCAGGCCAAAAAAAAATTTTTTTAAGATTTGTTTTGCTTTCAAGATAGCAGAAATCAACTTTTATAACATATGAGCAAATAGAAATAAACATATATTAAAAATATTTTAGAAATACAGTTTTGAAAGTATTAAAACATTTTAGAAATAAAATTGAAAATGTATGGAAACTAATTTAGAAATAAAAGCTTCATTAAAAAGTATGTGTTCATTCAAACTGGTTTTAAATAACTGTGTTCAATTGAATGTAAAATTTCTGATAAGCTGTCAAAAATCTATTTCATTTCCTTGTAGGTGACTACGCCCATCCCATGACAAACCACTGACTAGAAACAGATTCAGTCTCCTGTGCTCTGAGGTCTAAACAGCAGTGACCATGACTTCACCTATCATCATTTCTTGATTGTAACAGAACAAATAGCTGCTAGAGGTTATCAAGGGTAAATTTTTTACCTTTACTAAACTGTCGCAAGCTTGGCAATTTTAGTGATTTTGATCAATAAGCTGTCTTCTCTTGAATTGCCCAGCAGTATTTCTGGTGTCAGTTTGGGTCATTCTCTTAAGATTTCTAGACTCCAACATTCTAACTAGCCCTTTTACTTTTTTTTATTTTTTTATTTTTATTTATTTATTTATTTTAAGTCTCTGACAGGTGCTAAACCCTCTTAATTAGTTTGAGTCACTGGAAAGAATAAAAGCACAGTGAAACAACTTGATGCCTGCATTTAGCTGTCTTTTTTGCTTGCCTGGGTTCTGACTTGCGGCTTGTAACAGAGGTATATTTGACTTCACGCTGAATTTTTGTAAATTTTTTCTTGCATATCCAATGAGATTGTGCCTTAATGGAAGCATTTTTATTCTGGGATAATCCTGAAAGTCGGCACAAGGTTAAAATGTTAGCCTCTAAGGAAAGAGAAATCTGATTTTTGACATATCTTTTATATTTCCATGCTTGTAACATTTTTGTCTGTATCACATTTTGAATGCACTGACTACCAGTAACAACTCATCTTGGGCCAAGTGAAAAATTAATGAATGAGCAGAAAGAGCAACTACTGATGTTATAGGTAACAAGTGCTTCTTTTCTGAATTTGGAAAAATATCTTAATCTTAGCTTCAGTTCTTTCATTTGTTAAAACAAATAATAATAAAGTAAGTTAATAATTTTATATTTTTTTATGGATCCCAGCACATTTATTTCCAATGAAAGCTTATACAGATCACCAGCCAGATATTAATCAAGTATGAATCCTTTTTGAAAAAGGAAGATTGAGCCCACAGTCCTGCCTGACTAAATCCTACATAGTGTGAAAAATCACTGAACTGGGCAGATGGCATTCAAAATAGTTTTTACTTCTGAATCTTATGGGCATTGTACTAACAATCGTCATCTTGGATTTGGGGCAGGTGTTGAGGGTGACTGGGAAGAGGTGAAATATATGGTTTGAGTATACACAATATAGTTAATGTTTTATTTTGTTGAGCAGAGTAGCAATTGACATTATTGGAAATACCAAAAATTTAAGGAGTATTCATTTGGAAAAATAGTCTTTACTCTGTTTTTTAGAAGTATTAAAAAAATTTTGTCTGGGTTGGGGCAAAGGTCATTATATTTGAGTACAGAGGCAATGATTCTGCAAACTCAAGGTTGGGAAAAAATGCATTATTCTGTGAGATAATAAAGTTCACTCTGATGGTAGTCTATTTTTTCCTTCGGGAATCCCTCTTTTGCCCTGATGTGGATACTCTTTCCTCTAAAAAGGGAAACAGCTGGCATCGCAATATAGTAACAAGTTGCGCAGTCTTTGAAAGTGCAATGTCCTCATTTAGCACTTAGAGAAAACATGATTGTATTCAATGAAAATAACTGCTTCTCAGGGCAGAAAAGCTGGAAATTCAAAAAATAAGAGCACATCTCCCCTGGCAAAGGAGCGCAGCCCATCGCCAGCAACGGATCAAAGCTGGTCAGAGAATGACTTTGACGAGATGAGAGAAGAAGGCTTCAGTCCATCAAACTTCTCAGAGCTAAAGGAGGAATTACGTACCCAGCGCAAAGAAACTAAAAATCTTGAAAAAAGAGTGGAAGAATTGACAGCTAGACTAATTAATGCAGAGAAGT
>NW_016812090.1:422145-427851 GCF_001698545.2 Rhinopithecus bieti | reverse complement strand
AAAATAAAAAAAAAAAAAAAAAGAAAATAACTGCTTCTAAGCTATTAACAGGGACATTTTTAGGCTTACATCAGATAGAAGCTTGTCAAAATCATACAATCTATAGCACCACTCTATTATTATTTTGTCTCCAATTACTACAAGTTTTCATTCAAAGAACATATCACAATTTTTCTTATGCATTTTCAAGGAATTCCTGAATTTAATACCTTATTACCTCACTCTTTTGTTCACCCAGTATCCAACATTTGGGGGTGCTCAATAATTTGTTGAGTTAATGAATAAATGAATGAATAATAACAAGAGTTCCTATGAAGAGCTATAAATCTGTATAAACTGTGAAGGAGATTGAAGGGAAATGAATAGGTAGTCAAATGGACCTACCCATAGAGATCAAAGGTTAATATATTTACCTACTTTCCCAATTTCAAACTGATGACCTCATTTAATTCAAACTTTCCTCTGGAGCGGGAATTTTTTCATGTCAACTTATTACAATAGACTTGACGTTTCATGGCATGTGATTAACTTTCACTTCTGCTGAGTCACAAATTTGAGGCATGGAGAGGGGCTGGAGAGAAGGAGCAATAATTTTTTTAATCTTTCATGAATTAGACTAGGCAGTGACAACTTGTACTTTCTACACTGCAATGAAGGTTTGCTTTTCTGTACTCATTGGTACAAAAACTCTAGATTTCATAATTATTTGCTAATTTTATGAAAATAAACACAAAGAAGGAGAACTCTATAAAAACAGAACTCAAGTAGAGTGTATTTAAATATGGTTTTAAGTGACTCTCTGCTTAGAATCATTAAAGATTTAATGGGAACCCACAAATACCTTTCAAGTATGATTTACCTTGTGGGAAAAAAAGTATTTACTATAGTGTTATTAAGGAATTTGAGAATTACAAAGCAATTAATACATGTCCTTCATAATGTCGGTGATCTACTGAGCAATTTCACAGTTCAAGTTAATCAAGATTCACTGAAGTTACATTCAAGTAAGTCTCCTTAGGAGAGCATATAAGCGCATATGAGAGGGTTCTTTCATCACAAATGAATCCCAGATTATTTCTTTCTTTGTTTAAAAACCTGAAAATTCTACTTGCTTTTACAACTTCCGTACTTAATACTAAGTTTCCATAGCAATTTAGGAAATGTTTATGTTGGAAAAATACTAAACAGGGAAATAAAAGTTTTGAGGACAGAAAAATGCAACTAGCAATATGCCCTGCAGCCTACAGTATAATTGCTTTAAAAACCAGGGAATGGAAAACAGTTAAAGTGTTATACTGCCATACATCTTACAGGGATTAAAAGTTATCATTTTTCAGACTTGCGGAGGGCAGTTTGTTTCGTCATGGCACTCTGCCACATGGTGATATATTTGCCTGCAGAGATCACACTGAGGTAGTATAATAACCAGTCCTACTTTGGATTTTCCCTAAAGGCAGACACAATCACTGCAATAATCGTGATAAACTGTGTGGCACTTTGCTGAACAGCAAGAGACTCCCCCCAGTTTTGCAATAGTTTGAGGCAGTTTGACTGTGTTTGGTTGTTTTTTTGGTTATTCAATCATGTTTTCCAAAGAAAATACTGGTACCAGGATTTCACTGTAAATGCCAATAACACAAACATTTTGTTCCATGACCTTTAAAGTTTTTGTGAAAACCTTTTGCATTCCAAATCATGGTTCAGTTAAGGCAAAAGATAATGTATTTTCGTATTTTAGTAGAAATTGGACTTTGAATTATATCTATTTCTTAGCAAGGTGTAATGTGTTTGACTAAATGTTCATTTCAGAAAACCAAAAATGTTGAGTCCCCTCAATGTGCCAGATAATGGACTATGTGTAGAAGAAACTAAAATGAATAACCTAACCATCAAAAATTTTCAATTTTTGGCCAAGCACAGTGGCTCATGCCTATAATCCCAGCACTTTGGGAGGTAAAGGCAGGAGGATTACTTGAGCTTAGGAGTTCGAAACCAGCCTGGGCAACAAAGTGAGATCCCTGTCTCTACAAAAAATGAAAGTGAATTTAAAAAATTATGCGGTCAAGGTGGTGTGAATCTATAGTCCCAGCTACTCTGTAGGCTGAGGTGGGAGAATCCCTTAAGCCCAGGAGTTCAAGGCTGCTGTTAGCTATGATCGCACCACTGCAGTGCAGCCTGAGCAACAGAGCAAGACACTGTCTCAATTTTTAAAAAATCAGTTTTAGAGGATCTTGCTATGAACACAACATGATCACACTGTCCTCTTAATCTTTCAATGGCAATGCTCATGAATGAATGCAGACTTCATCATTTGTTCTACCCTCTATGTATAACAATCGCTTATATCTGCAGCAGAGGGAATGTTAAAATCTTATGACACCAGAGAATGATTTCTGCATCTGAATATGGATCAAAGTAGAAAAAAGTGTGAGAATGACCAGTATACATATTAAAGTAAGGACAACATGCATTTCAATAATCCAGCTTTATTAGACTAAACTTTCATTTCAAAAAGTCAGAAAAATTATATGAAATTAATATATCTATAATAACAATCATAGTTGACCATATAAGGGAGAATAGTGTGACAGCACAGAGAAGATTTCCTCTTCTCAGGGTCTTTGAGGTCAGAAGTGATAAAATGACCAGTAGTACACTTTAGGAAAAACTGGGCAATGTGACTTTTACTGAGCCTGTGCAAAGAGACTAGAAGTATCAGAAAGAAACCTCAGAAAGGTTCTCTTTTTCTCTCTCAATATTTCCTTTCTTGGCATTTTTACCATATATTGTGGTTCCAACTGTCACTTTTAAAATGTATCTCTACAATCATTATTCCAAATAACCTTTTGAAATCCTCATCTGTTTAGGTTGGTGCAAAAGTTTTTCCATCGATGGCGAAAACCACAATACTTTTGTAGCCACCTATAGATTTTCAGCGTCTTAAACTCATTCTGTCAAAACCTAAATTAATTATCTGCCCTTTTGTTTTACCGCATCCAATCTTCTCCCAATGACTCGAATTCAAAATTCTATGTTTTTTTTTTTCTTTTAGATTTACATTACAAAATGAATTTCTACACTCTTCTCCACCTCTCTCTTCCTCCCGCCACTGTCTTCTTTCAGATTACAGACAACACAATACTGTGGAAAGACCACAGGTTTGCAGACCAGTTTTGTTTTGAGTCTTTTCACTTCTCTCAGCTATATAATCCTGTGAAATAATTTCATCTCTCCAGCTATAGTTTTATCACTTTAATAAGTACGAAGTGTAGCTAGCCTAGTATTAAAGGAAGGAGTCTCCTTGATAGATTAGTCATCATTTAATTAATCCATTAAATAATTTATTTATTATTTTAAAAATATGTGTTAAGTGCCTACTGTGAACTAGAAACTATGTTATGCACTGAAATTATTCAACCTGGGAGCATATTTTTGCCATTAACGGGGATGAAGGGCACTGGAAGATGCCTAGGTTTTGGTGGCATAAATCAGTGGAGTAAAGAGGAGAAATGTATAAGACATTCGATTACAGGTTTTGTTTGAAACCAGAGATATAAGTGAGGTTTTATGAAGGTAGAATATAGTGATAAAAAAAAGAATGGTCTAGTATTATCATAATGAACTCTAACGCTTCATAGACAGAAGAAAATGAATCCGCAAAGTATATGACAGATAAATCAGAGGAAATATGGAGACTTAGCTCATAGAAGTTGAACTAAAAATATTTTAAGAAGGAAATAAACTGCCAATTTTTGTTGAGAGATTCTACAAGGGGAGGATGAAGAAACTACCCATTTGATTTGGATTTATGGACATAATCACATACCCCAGTAAGAGTTATTTTGTAGGAATGATGGAAATATAAAACTGGAATATTTGGCAGATTCTGCTACATGTCTTCCACATGCTATTTTCTCTAGCAGAATAATAAAACTTCCTATTTTTCTCTGTGCACCTACAAAATTAAGCAAACATTTCCCAACCATCATTGTAATTGCATGTGATTAAATTGTTAATTTATAGATAACGTAACAGAACTTCCTGATAATGCTTTTCATTTTTCCTTTTCCCTTGCCCAGTGACTGGGATGTGAACATAATTGTATGCTACCTTTGACCATGCAGATAAAGGCAAAACTTTATAAATATCAGAATAAAATAGAATAAACATGGGCTTTGAAATTTTATCAGAAGGATGATGTCATACCAGTTTCTTTCTTCTTCTTCTTCTTCTTTTTTTTTTTTTTTGAGATAGAGTTTCGCTCTTGTTGCCCAGGCTGGAGTGCAATGGTGCAAACTCCACTCACGGCAATCTCTGCCTCCAGGGTTCAAGCGATTCTCCTGCCTCAGCCTCCGGAGTAGCTGGGATTACAGGCGCCCACCACCAAGCCTAGCTAATGTTTTTTTTATTTTTTAGTAGAGACAGGGATTCTCCATGTTGGTCAGGCTTATCTCCAACTCCCAACCTCAGGTGATCTGCCCGCCTTGGCCTCCCAAAGTGCTGGGATTACAGGCGTGGGCCACCGCGCTCAGCCACCAGTTTCGATTTTTATAAGCAAAATATAATTCACGTTTGTTTAAACCTTTGTTAATTTTGGATCTCTGTTGTAGTAACCAGACTTATACATTCTTACCAGTATATAGATAATATAATGAGAGTGCGTTGAAAAACATGGAGACAGCACTTTAGAAAACTTCCTACCATTTGACCTAAGGAGAATAGAAAGCTAGCGAAGTAGCTGGAGGAGAATGAGGGGAAAAGTGACTGTAACAAGGTGTATTTGTTTTCAATGGTAAAGATTTGAGTATGTCTAAAAGTAGGAAGAATCCAGGTGACGGGTAGAGGTTAAGAGTGTTGTTTACCTGGTATACTGTTTCCAGGCTCAGATATTATGACTCTCTTGTCCTAGTAGGTGATGCTGCAAAGCCTGTGTGAATCTGGCATGGTTAAAATGCAGATATCAAGAGATTAATGAAAGACTGATACTGCTTCTTTTGTTTTCGTATCCTCTTTTTCTCTGCATAGGATGCATAGTACATTGCTTTTTTGCTACTTCAATGAATTCAAGAAAATTATGTATAACATAGTAGGAACTCAATGTCTATTTTTTGAATGAATGAATGTAAACCCATTCTATCTAAACTTCACTCTTTTGGGATTTCTGTATCTAGAGTTGAGTGCTAAATACCACAAAATTACCACCTGTGTAATGGAACCATAAGCAGATCGAAATAGGCAACAAAAGCGTTCCACATTATAATTTCTCTGGGGGAAACACACGTATTCCTTATGTATTTCATTATACAGTACCCAGAATTGTCACTGAGATTTTTAACCTGTCTGTATGTAGTAAAGGCTGATGAAATTATATTTAATGATTGTATTTTCTATGCTTCACTCATTAGAATTATATTCAGATAGTGTGGCTCAAGCCTGTAATCCCAGTACTTTGGGAGGCCGAGACGGGCGGATCACGAGGTCAGGAGAAGGAGACCATCCTGGCTAACCCGGTGAAACCCCGTCTCTACTAAAAAACACACACAGAAAAAAAACTAGCCGGGCGAGGTGGTGGGCGCCTGTAGTCCCAGCTATTCGGGAGGCTGAGGCAGGAGAATGGCGTGAACCTGGGAGGCGGAGCTTGCAGTGACCTGAGATCCGGCCACTGCACTCCAGCCTGGGCGACAGAGTGAGACTCTGTCTCAAAAA
>NW_016812090.1:406755-421672 GCF_001698545.2 Rhinopithecus bieti | reverse complement strand
AAAAAAAAAAAAAAAAGAAAAAAAAAAAAGAAAAAGAAAAAAAAAGATAGTTTAAATACACTATTGTTTTTTCCTCCCTCATAATTAAAGTCAGGATTCCACTTGATCATGATCAGTTAAGCATTCCTGAAGATCTCTGTCAACTTGCATTTAAATATCAGGTCCAGCCTTTCTTTTGGTAACAACCTACTCACTGGCATGTCTATCAGCTGTGGCATTTCTTTGCAATGAGTCTCTGGTGTAACTTGGCTGCACATGTTTCTTTTTGTTTTCCCAGTAACTGGGAAATACATCTTGAATGCAGCCTATAATGACCATTCAATCCTTTTTTTCTATTTTTAGGTGTTTCTCAGTCAAAGAAAATACATTTTTTTAATTAACCTGAATTTTGTGACTCTTTTTTTTAAATTCCAAGGGTTTAGAGCATTTGTGTAAAAATAAACCTGAAACATATAAATATGTCACACAAAACTTCATATTCTGAAAATGTCTACACAGAGCTCTATAGCTAAACATGGGTGTAAGCACTTGACAGAATAATAAATTAATTAACAAGCCTCTGTAAGCACTAAAAGCCATGTTCACGTTTTCAATACCAGGCTTTAGGAGGTCTGACTTTTTTTCTTTCTTTTTTTTTTGATGGACTCTTCCTCTGTTGCCCAGGCTGGAGTGAAGTGGCACCATCTCAGCTCACTGCAACATCTGCCTCCAGGGTTCAGGTAATTCTCCTGCCTCAGCCTCCTGAGTACCAGGGACTACAAGCACGCACCACCATACCCAGCTAATTTTTGTATTTTTAGTAGAGATGGGGCTTCACCATGTTGGCCAGGCTGGTCTCAAACTCCCGACCTCGAGCGATCCACCTGCCCTGGCCTCCCAAAGTTCTGGGATTACAGGTATGTGCCACCATATATCAGGAGAAACCCCAAACCTGATATTCAATGTGGATTCTTTTCTATTTCCTTAAGCATCAGCTGGTCTGAGAAATAAAGGGAAAGAGTACAAAAGAGAGAAATTTTAAAACTGGGTGTCCGGGGGAGGCATCACATGTTGGCAGGTTCCATGATGCCCCTGAGCCATAAAACCAGCAAGTTTTTATTAGCAATTTTCAAAAGGGAGGAGTGTATGAATAGGGTGTGGGTCACAGAGATCACATGCTTCAAGGGTGACAAAAGATCTCAAGGTAGGAGATGAGGGTGAGACCACAAGGTCAGGGTGAAACTAGAATCACTAATGGACTTCCATGTCCAGCTGTGCATGCATTGTCATTGATAAACAAGGTTCAAGAGTAGAGAACCAGTCTGACTAGAATTTGCCAGGTTGGAATTTCCTAATCCTAGCAAGCCTGGGGGCACTGCAGGAGACTAGGGCGTGTTTCATCTCTATTTACATTTGCTTAAAGTCAGATACTCCCAGGGCGGCCATTTTAGAGGTTCCGCCCTGGGAATGCTTTCTTTTCCCAGGGCTGTTATTTATTAATATTCCTTACTGGGAAAAGAATTCAGGGATATTTATCTTACCAGTTTTCGATAATAAGAGAAATATGGCTCTGTTCTGCCCAACTCACAAACTTCAAAGTTATCTCCCTTGTTCCCTGAAAATCGCTGTTATCCTGTTCTTAAGGTGCCCAGATTTCATATTGTTCAAATACACATGCTCTACAATTTGTGCAGTTAACACAGTCATCATAGGGTCCTGAGGCAACATTCATCCTCAGCTTATGAAGATGACAGGGTTAAGAGATTAAAGTAAAGGTAGGCATAGGAAATCACAAGTGTGTTGATTGAGGAAGTGATAAATGTTCATGAAATCTTCACAATTTATGTTCTTCTGTCACGGTCCCTCTGTTCGGGGTCCCTGACTTCCCACAACAACCACACTCAGCCTAGGAGGCCCAACTTTTAAGTGCCAAAGCCGTTATAGAATTTAACCTTTGACCCCCTAAGATTCTAGATCCTATAAACAATTTTGAGAACCAACAATCAGAAAACAATGCAATCAAATGCTTATAACATGTTTGTGTGCTTATGGGAAGAGGAAGACCAAAGGGATCAAAAGTAAGAACATGTTATTCCCAGCACTTTGGGAGGCCGAGGCTGGCAGATCACGAGGTCAGGAGATCAAGACCATCCTGACTAACATGGTGAAACCTGATCTCTACTAAAAACACAAAGAATTAGCTGGGTTTGGTGGCAGGCGCCTGTAGTCCCAACTACTCGGGAGCCTGAGACAGAATGGTATGAACCCGGGAGGTAGAGCTTGCAGTGAGCCGAGATAGCACCACTGCACTCCAGCCTGGGCTACAGAGCAAGACTCCATCTCAAAAAAAAAAAAGTAAGAACATAAAGGGGAGGAAGATACAAGCCTATTACCATTTCTGAAATAAATGCTCTTTTGTTGTACTGACTTCTCATCACTCTGGATTTCACGTCTCTTTGGTCTTCTCTGAGCAGCTCACTTATATGAACATTTTATATTACAATAGTGACCCCTCATCTTTGGTTTTACTTCGCATGGTTTCAGTCACCTGCAGTCACATGAGGTTTAATAATACATGCAATGCAGTACAATAAGGTATTTTTGTGAGAGACCACTTTTACATAACTTTTATTACAGTTTGTTGTTGTAATTGCTCTACTTTATTATTAGTTATTATTGTTCATCTCTTACTGTGCCTAATTTATAAACTAAACATTATCATAGATATGTATATATAGGAAAAAACAAAGTGTATATCGGGTTTGGTACTATCTGCGGTTTAAGGCATGAACTGGGGGTCTTGGAATGTATTCTCTGTGGATAAGAGGGGATACTGTGTGTGTGTGAGATGATTATCATATCAGAAGCTACAAACTGCTGTAAAATTACTGCCTCTTCAGTATCTCTGTATTACTTTTTAGAATTTATACTATTTACTGAACACAATCCAAACTTGCATATTCAAGGCACCTAAAATGATTACTTTACTCTAATAATACACTCACAAGTGGAACCAAAGAGAAATTGAAAGAGTGAAAGGAGGACAAAGACAAAGGAAAAAAGAAAAAAAATAGGATGGAATGCAAAAAAGTCAAGAGGAATAAATGGAAAATTTGTGTGGAAAACAATATGGAAAATAATAATTGAGGGCACAGATACCTAATGTAATGAATACATGAATGAACATTTCCACATGCTTAATTGTTCTTTAGTTGTGAAGAACCTTTACTGAAAGCAGTTTTCTTACCTCAGAGCTGTACTTTCTTTTACGTATAGCTGCTGTAATGTTCTAAGAAATGTTTAAATGTTGGAATAATGTCAGAAAAGGCTAAATATTTATATGATACCTGTAATTACAAGAAATGGGAGCAATGGAATTTGCATTGTTTAGAAAATTATATCACCCTTATGATTATCAAATATTCTCCCTCAAATTCATTTCCATTTCCATCTTTCAGTTGTGCAATTCTAGGAATAAAGTGTAATCATGGTCAAACCTAGATATACTTGGTCTGAGAAGCTTAGAAATGAAATGTTTATAGTTTGGATGAAGGAGTGTAGTATAATTTTCACATGTGGATACATACATATACATACACACATAAAGAAGCAAACATAAATTGAGGTGTGTAAATTCAGTGCATAAACAAATTTAATGAAATTCTACATCTAAAAAATAAAAACCATCTTTGTGTGCATATTAACTTCCATAAAATATATGCTAAATATTTTAAACAAAAATTGTATCCATAGATACCTTTATTTTTGGCCCATTTTCATTGTATTTAGTCCAGGTTTCCATATTATTTGATGTGACTTACCTTTCTAACATGTGAAAACCTTCTGCCAGATGTCTCTGTAATAAAATATTAGAAAGATAGCTGCTAATATATGCTCATTACTCTTATTTTTCTGGGATCTCAGATAACATGGCAGGTCACTGGCTTTTAGTTTCTCAAAAACTGTACGTTTTCATTGGTTAGAATGTTTTAAAATGCATATTTTATGTTACTAGCATTGCATGTATAGCCTATTCTCTGTCAAAAGTGAATCTTGAAAAAATAATGAAAGAAAAAATGATTTTAAGAGAAAATATAAATTAAAATGTTTCATTGATTCATAACTATTTTCTTTTTTCTTTCAAGCAGTATAAATCTAGAAAGTCCTCTTTTTGCACAGTATTGTATCATAATAAAAATGACTGTGCAAACTGAATGATCTTAAAAGTGATCTTAATAGCCAATGAGAAATTTATGATTGTTCCATTACCTTTAACAATTTTTGCCAAAATATTGAAATGTGCCAATTATAAATGTACACAGAAATGAAAAATAGTAAATTTGTAATATTTATGCCATAATTTGAAATAATGAGAATGTTTAAAGTGTTTTATGTCTTATAAAAATAAATGNTACGTTTTCATTGGTTAGAATGTTTTAAAAATGCATATTTTTATGTTACTAGCATTGCATGTATAGCCTATTCTCTGTCAAAAAGTGAATCTTGAAAAAATAATGAAAGAAAAAATGATTTTTAAGAGAAAATATAAATTAAAATGTTTCATTGATTCATAACTATTTTCTTTTTTCTTTCAAGCAGTATAAATCTAGAAAGTCCTCTTTTTGCACAGTATTGTATCATAATAAAAATGACTGTGCAAACTGAATGATCTTAAAAGTGATCTTAATAGCCAATGAGAAATTTATGATTGTTCCATTACCTTTAACAATTTTGCCAAAATATTGAAATGTGCCAATTATAAATGTACACAGAAATGAAAATAGTAAATTTGTAATATTTATGCCATAATTTGAAATAATGAGAATGTTTAAAGTGTTTTATGTCTTATAAAAATAAATGTCAATAGTAGTTTGCACACACAGTGAATAGTCTTTAGCTCCTTCTTGTTGCATAATTTACAATATGGAATGAGCATCCATTCTATACTTTGTGAATTATCATACTCTTTTCTAATCTGGATCCACTTCCAATACTTTATCCTTTGTTTCTTCAATGTCATGAAATACCTCTGAGAAGCCTTCAGAAGTGCCTATGTCAATTATGGGACATTTGATCTTTTTCATCACAATCATATTTTTCCTCACTTATGTTGATAAGTTGGCCTTCACTAAGTTCTTCTGGGTGTGTATCTAGTGTCTCTCAAATAGCTGCAGTATTAACATTCCGACAGTTAGCTGTTTCTGCTATAACCCCATTTACATTTGACTCATATCCTTTAAAGTTATTTGCATGGTACAGTAAAATTATGCCATACTGCATGCATCTTACTTCTAATTACCTTCTGCCAACACTTGAATGTTTTCCATTGCTTTATGCTTTATGTCATATTTTCTCCAAAATTCAGCAAAAAAAAAAAAAAAACCTACATGATCTTCCATCATAGCATTAATAACCTTTCCAAAAGTCAATTTGTAGTAATGGGCAAAGTTGAAATAAATTCCAGACCCATTGATTGGATTGATGAAGTTGCATTTGGTGTAAAAATTAAATGTTCACATTTTCATTCATGCTACAAAGAGAACCAAGGTGACCTGGAACATTTTCCAATGGTAGTAGTACTTGAAAGTTAAATTATTTTGCTTAGTCTCTTTCTACATCTGAGAGATAAAGAAGCACAACTATACACTTTGCTGCCTGTGTGTGAGCTGAATAACAGATGTACAGTATATCACCAAAAGTTTTTGAAGGAAATAATAGCCATCTATCACTTAATGATGGGGATACTTCCTGAGAAATGTGTCATTATGTGATTTTATTTTTGTACAATCATCATAGAGGATACTTACAAACACTTAGATGCTATAGGCTGTCACACACCTGGCTATATGCTATAGCCTATTGTTCCTAGGCTAGAAGCCTGTACAGCATGTACTGTACTGAATACTGTAGGCAGTTGTAACACAATGCTAAGTATTTATGCATCTAGACATTTAAACATAAAAGGTACAGTAAAAATACTGTATAAAAGACTTAAAAATGGTATATGGTATATCTGTGTAGGGAGCTTACTGTGAATGGAGCTTGGAGGACTGGAAGCTGCTCTCAGTGAGTTGGTGCATGAGTGCTGAGTGAATGCAGAGTCCTAGGACATTACAATATACTACTGTAGACTTTATAAATACTATACTCTTAGGCTACACTGAATGAAAATAACTTTTTTTTTTTTACTAATAAGTTAACCTTAGCTTACTGTAACATTTTTTGTTTAGGAACCTTAAATTTTTTCAACTTTTTGACTCTTTTGTTATAACACAGCATACAACACAAACATATTGTGCAGCTGTACAAAAATATTCTCTTTATATCCTTACTCTATAAGCTTTTTTCTGTTTTAAAATTTGAAAAAAAATAATTAAACTTTTTTGTTAAAATCTAAGACAGAAACTCACACATTAACCAAAGCCTCCACAGGGTCAGGAGCATCAATATCACTGTCATTCAACTTGACATCTTGTCCCACTGGAAGGTTTTCAAAGGCAATAACGCATGCGGAGTTATCTCCCATGACAACAGGGTCTTCTTCTGGAATACCTTCTGAAGGACCTGCCAGAGGCTGCTAATTTACAGTTAATTTTTTTTTTAAGTGAAGGAGTACACAAAATAAAATGATAAAAAATATTGTGTAGTAAATGCATAAGCCACTAACAGTCATTTATTATAATGTATTGTGTACTGTATCTAATTGTATGTGCTGTACTTTTATACGCCTAGCAACATGGTAGGTTTGTTTACATCAGCATCACCACAAACATGTGAGTAATGCATTGCACTATGACATTGTAAGGGCTACCATGTCACCAGGTGATGAAAATTTTTCAGCTCTATTATAATCTTATGAGACCATTGTTACATATGTTACCTTCTTTGACCAAAACCGCATGCAGCACATGACCGTATGTGATTGGTCACTGATTATAATGCATTTTTTTTAATATAATGGTTTTTATAACAAAGAGCCAGAAGGAAAGTTCATACTTTATGTAATTACTCACAGGTAACATATGGTAGTAACTGAAATTTAAATTGCATTACTGGGGAACTGGTGTTATTTAAGTAACTGGTGTTAACTGAAACACATATATTGAATCGTGCAAAGTGAAGGTCATCTATATTTTACGTGATACTTACTGTTTCTAAAATTAAATAACTTCACTAAGTTTTGAAGCTGATTTTCCTAATAATATCTTTGAAATAAGTATAATTCGATTTTGCTTTCAAACTGAAAGACTTAGAGTGACAAATAGTTTGTTAAGCAATGAACAAATTTTGAGTTGCTGGAGGACAGTAATCGTAACTCACTTATCAGTACTTACCAGAACCTAATTGTGCTTGTGTGGTAGCTGGTTTGAATGAATTAATTAATTAAAGGAAAAAATACTTACTCTCAATATGTATAATGTATCTGATAAAAATGTTTTATTTAATGAAGTTAAGAAATATAATATCTCATTTTTATATAAAATTATGGACATAATTACATTAATGTTATAAAATGTACATAATGTTAGAGGATCGTAACAGATATAGTGAAACTATTTTTCCCTTTGAATTCTCCCAATAAAAAAAAGAAGACATGTTTATATGTCATGTTTGATGTATGAATAAATTTGGGGTTGGTAGCTATGCTTCTCATATTCTTTCTTTCTTAGGCATTTTTTTCTAGAATATGAATGCCTCTTTGGTCTGAGAAAATATATTTGTATCTATAATCCCATTTTTGCTTCCTGTAACATAAAACAAGTAAAGCTTTTATGTTTTCCTCTCTAATCAATTGTATAAGTTGATAGTGGTCTGGATGTGTTTCTTTTAACATTACAATATTTTTGGGCTAGTGATTGATGTGTTTCTTGCCTCTCTAAAAATAAGAAACCCATATCAGATTTTATTGTCCTTATGCATCTCACTTTGAAAATTATAGATGACTATATATATCCAATAAAATCAGACAAATAAAAAGTAATGAAGCATAAATTCAGGAAATCAAAATACTATGGTGAATATAATGTTATTTCTATGGAGAAGGTGAATTATACTCCATTTTGGGTACAATAGAAAGGTGTGTGGAAATAACATTTCACATACAATAAGGAGCAGTATGATTAATTCCACAGCAATGAGGTAAACTTTGTCTTCAGTGTTTGTGGATAATTAGCAAACAGACATACTTTTGAAAATGAGCCTTACTCCCTTGGTACTACATAATATCAATTTGTGTCCTACTCATTGTAAATTCTTTGAGGTATACATACACATTTGAAGTGGCTCTCTGCATAACTAATCATAATTATGTTGAAAATATTTTTTCAAATCAAATATCTAATATTGGTCAAATAACATGAATTAATATTTGTTTAGAATAGAAGATAAAATCTTTTTTTAAAACCTTGTAATTATTTGTTCACTTTTTGTATTTGTTTATTAGACAACAAAAGTAGTGAAAATGGGTTCAATCACCCCTTCTGGTTTTCTGCCACCTATTTTCCTTCAAATTAGTAAAATAAATCAAAACAAACCTTAACACAAACCAAAAATTTTATGATTCCACAGGCAATTAATATATTAAATAAAATTAGAAAACAACTTCTAAAACTTGAATAGTGGAATAAACTTTTTAAATTATTTCATTTATTGATCTTCTTCTGAATTAAACCTGACTAAATTTCATTATTTCACATGGCAAAATATTTTTATATTCAAGGATTGTTTTAAAGACAAAGTCTTGAATTAATTCTTAAAGAATTGGGAATTTCGCATCTATTGGTAAAATTTTGATATCTCTGAATTCTCTTGTTTGAACTAAGTTGTGGATAAAATTTATTGAGGTTGAAGTGATGGAAAGATGAGAAGTAAAAGCACTAGTTGTAATTATATCTGTTAAAGCAAGGCCATGACCACAATATTTTCGATATCCAGGGTGGACATACCATTTATCCTCCCACTGCAACACTTTTGAGAATCAAAGGAAGTCCTATCATAGTTACATTTGGAAAACAGGAACAAATTAGTACTGTCCTTACAAACCTAAATGTAAGGTTGTTCCTCTGGGCAGCAAACACGAATTATGGGCAAAGATAATGTATTTAATTAATCTATCTTTGATGCACACATCTTTAAATTTTTGAATCCTGCTATGTTTCACACTGATATGGTTTGGCTGTGTCCCTACCCAAATCTCATCTTGAAATATAGCTCTGATAATTCCCACGCATTGTGGGAGGGATGTGGTGGGAAATAATTGAATCATGGAGGTGGTTTCCCCCTTACTATTCTCATTGTAGTGATGGTCTCATGAGATCTGATGACTTTATAAGGGGAAATCCCTTTTGCTTGGCCTTCATTCTCTCTTGTCTGCTGCCATATAAGATGTGGCTTTTGCTTTCCACCATGATTGTGAGGCCTCCCAACTACGTGGAACTGTGAGTCAGTTAAACCTCTTTTGCTTTATAAAATGTCCTGGCTATGTCTTTATCGGCAGCATAAAAATGGACTATAAACAAGCATTCTGTGTCTTTTTTTTTTTTTAAAGTGTAATAGAATAGTGGAGAAAATCGTAACATTGTAAAGAAAGAAAAAAGAGATGAGAGACAATGAGAGGAGAGGAGAAAGAAAAGGAAAGAGGAAAGTTTAATAGAAGACCCCGTGTACCACTGACTCAAAAAGAAGAGACCCAGAATATATGCATTTTAAAAAGAAGGAAAGGACATTTGAAAAAAAATTTATTCCTAGATAACCCGTATTTTCCATTAGGAAATAAACTGAGATATTTTATATATGTGTGTAATGAGAGGCAGAAGAAAAATGAAATCCACAACTCGCCAAACACATGATTTGCTGGTACAATGTATCATTAATCTGTTGATAGTTTCCATCCTAATTTTGTCTACATCAAACGCTGTTTATGAATGAACTACGTTTTTTCAAAATCATGTGTTTAATCATGTAGTAATGCTTATCATGGGGGACCTTGTAAAATGCTTTTCCTGAAAGTCTAACATGACTCGAAATTAGGTTTTTTTGTTTTTAATTTTATGAACTCCTCTTAGCATATCAAAGCTTATGCAAGAATGTCTATATCAGATAGATGGAAGCAAAAGACAAAATTTTCCTTCATAGAGAACTAAAATAGGTATTGAACATAAAATATTATAAAATAGCCCTTGTGAATACAAATATTTTATACTGAGTTACTTTTCTCTGCAGTCATAGATATATTTAGTTATTGCAACTAACTATTTTTCATTCATTAATATTTAATATTCAGTTACAGTGACACTCATTTCACCACAGGCTTTTAAAATTAGAGTCATGAAATTGCATCCTACTCCAAAAAAGATAAAATAGTTCTCCCATTAAGTGAAACCTGTTAAGTATCATTTCCACAGCCTGCAAACCTCATAATTCTCATTGCATATCTAGCAGTCTTCCTCCATTTCTCAGCAGCAGATCATTAGCTGAGAACTGGACTGAGACCTAATTATCATTCGCACTAACCTATTTTCACAAAATGTGTTAAAAGAAATTTACTGGTCTACCTGAAGCATTGTCAAAAAATTGTTACCAAACCACATTTGTCAAGATAAATGAACACAGTACACTTTATGATATGGTCTTCATTTTCAATCATCTTTGCTGGCTTGTTCTCTAATTCATACAAATCAGTAATTGGCAATAGATTTCTGTCATTTATATAAATTTGGTCTGGCCTTCTGTAGCTTTAGTATACCAACAAGCCTAGAATTTTGTAGCTATTTTTAACACTTAAAATGTAAATGTAAACACTTACTTGTTTGTGAAATACACTTTTGTTATTTTTGACGTAACATAATACAATGTACATTAGCAGAGAACATGTTTATAATACTTAAGGGAAAGCAAGGTATTTCTAAAAAAGAGTTACTATCTTTCAAATTTGATAGTTTAAAATTAAAAGGTCCTAAATAAAATAATTACCAAAATCAAAGGCAAATGAGAACCTGAGAAAATGTGAAAGCTAACTAGCTAAATTTATTGATATACAAAACACATACACCAATAAGGTAAGGATTAACAACTCAATATACAAAACAGCAAAATAAAACAAAATATAAATGGAAAAAGAACTTGAAAAAATAGTGACTCTTATTATTATTAAACAACGCAAAATAAAATAACAATGAAGTATTATTCACTTAAACAAAATCTTAAAATATACTTAAATTCGATATGAACAAAGGCAGTCTCTCAGACGTTGTTAATAAAATTATAAAATTATGTACTTTTTTTTTAGAAATGTTTGGAAAAATACAAAGGAAAAAATCCTAAATATGCTTTCTCATTAATCAAGCAAGTTTGTGCACATATAATACATGTAATATAAATTTGTGATTTGTGGATGTTTTCATGCATAGAATGTCACTACATATTTATTTTGGCCCAGTTTGGAATGTCGGATTCATATAGACTTTTGTTTTTGAAGAAAATGGCAAGGCTAGATATCTTTATTATATCTTAAATATATGATGTATTTGATAAAATGAAAAGGAACTAAAGGTAATGATGATTTTAAATTGTTACTATACTTTCCCTAAATGATAAGTTTTGTTCCTCTCTCACCATCTGTATTTAATGAGAAAAATATATTTTAATCTGTGTTGTTCTAATTCAAAGTTAAAGTAGCAGGATATAAATAGGCTATGTTTTTTCATCTACAATGCCCAGAATGATCTCATGTTTACATGATCTCTATTTTAACCTTTTTAAAAAAATGTATAACATGGGCATACAAGACATTTACTCAGAAGTCAAAATTCTGTCAATTCCTAGCCACAGGGAGAGAACTAATACTGAGAACACTCTCCATCAAATAAAATAATCCTTTGCAGGGATTTCCTTACAGCATGGAATGAATTATGGGTAAACCATATCCTTATTACCTCAAATAATAAATGTAAAATTACCACTGGACAATCAGGCTTATTATCAGGGAATGTAATTAGACCTAATTACATTCCAGACTTATTTTTCCTAATATTTTACTCTCCTGGTACTCATGCATATTGATTATACCACATAATCACAGGCGTACTGACTTGTTGCCTTTTAATTGGTCTCTAGTGTTTCACGGATATATAGTTCTCATCACCGTAGGGCTGTTTTGTCTTTTTAATGCCTTTCCTACATTCCTTAGTAAAACTGACAATCAGGAAATGTTTCTGTAATGAAAACATAATGAAGGAGAAGCAGTTCAGCATGGCCTATTAAATCACTTAACTATACAGAAAAAAATCCAACATGGAAGGTAAGATTCTGGTTGTCAATTGGATAACAATAAGAGAAGATTAAGCGATAGTTGTATAGGGAAAGATAAACCAAGGAATCTAGGTCCAATGAATTAAATAGAAAGTAAGGAATGGTCACATTAAAACAATTTTGAATAAATGTCATATGTAGTCATAGAAAGAGGTGGAAAATAATACCAGGTGTTCACATGGCTTATTTTTCAGGACTAAGTATACATATTTTTAATGACTTATAATAAAATACAAAAGGAATATGAGTTCCTGTTATTGAACTCATAAAGGACAACTTTGTTAGATTCAACGTTTCTCTGTTGGTTCTATACATACATTTTACAATCATTTTTTTTTTTTTTAATTTCAAGCAACAATAGAGATACATTTTCTGAATCACTTCTTTATGCTTTGGTCGTTGTAACAGCATATATACTGATCGATGTCATATTGTAGGATTGAACAGAAATTTAAAAATAATGAAATTAAGTGTCAGATAAAATCCTATGTATATCAAAAGCCTTGAAAAATACAATGGAAAATGTTACTCCATAGGCAATATATGTGATATGCAACTTTCAAATATCTGGAAAAATTATATTATGACTATACCCAATTTATTCAATCTTACTAAAGGCATTTGTACACATTGAGGGACAGTTCCATGCCAAGATTAAAATTTTAACAGCTATTCTATGCATCAGCTAAAATGCATTATAAAAATCTTCTAGGAATTCAGTAACACTCAATGACAAATCATACATATATTTGTACTTTTAGTTATTGAACAGCCACTTTTATTTATTGAACAGTTTGACCTACACTATATTTCTTTCTATGTGTAATCAATAACAAACATATTTTCCTGAAGTTGTTTAAATTGCAAATATTTTTCCTTTTCTCTATGAAAGTGGAATGTGATTCTTTTCAAATACATAAAAATGTAAATGTAAGAAAGTGCGAGTTGAGATTGTTATCTTTGTGAGGACAGGAGCTCATCTTTGTATGAGTCTGGATATAAATCCAGGTTGAATACCAAAATGGTAGTTTTGTTACATATGCTTCATATAACTTGCTGATTCATATAACTTCCTAATTCAGGACTAGAGTTCAGTAAAATTTGTTTCTCTCTTTCTCTCCACACACACACACACACACACCTGTATATATGTGTATATGTTTGTGTATACACATACATATATGTATATATGTATTTTTGTGTACAGATTTATATGTACATATGCACATATGTAAGTGTAAAATAAAATTCAAATTTCCTATACTTCCACAGAATTATTTTTTCATAAGTAAGGAATTATAATTATCTGATCAATGATTCCTTATGTCTTTCCTCATGATAGAGAATATTATTTAATAAAGACATTCACTCTGTTCAGATGCAGAATCCTTTTCAACACAAAATTTCAGTTACCATTACCAGTATATTGAAAACGCTATTATAAGAAAAACATTTCTAATGTAATAACTACAATAATAATTTGTTTCCAATATTTTAAAAATTGTGTTATCAACTATTATACTCATTTCATACAAGCATTTATAAGTTTCCTTTGTTTTTATATTTCTGAACATATAAATTAACCTTGATATCATCTGTTGAGATCATTTAGTCTTTAAAGGTTTCATGTTATTTTGTGCAAATACATACACAAACTGTTATAACCATTGTGAATTGTAATGAATAAGAGTATGTTTATTTCATTCAATATTTTCTCACCAAAATCTAACATTTCTGATAATAGAAAATTCCACTTTCATTTTGTTTGCAGTTGCCTGTAGGTTTTTGCTCACCTGTTTATTTTAATGTTTAAGAACGAACTTTCTTTCTTTTTTTCTTTTTTTTTTTTATTATACTTTATTTCTAGGGTACATGTCCGCAACGTGCAGGTTTGTTACATATGTATACTTGTGCCATGTTGGTGTGCTGCACCCATCAACTCGTCAGCACCCATCAACTCGTCATTTACGTCAGGTATAACTCCCAATGCCATCCCTCCCCCCTCCCCCGTCCCCATAATAGGCCCCGGTGTGTGATGTTCCCCTTCCAGAATTCAAGTGATCTCATTGTTCAACTCCCACCTATGAGTGAGAACATGCGGTGTTTGGTTTTCTGTTCTTGCGATAGTTTGCTGAGAATGATGGTTTCCAGCTGCATCCATGTCCCTACAAAGGACACAAACTCATCCTTTTGTGTGGCTGCATAGTATTCCATGGTGTATATGTGCCACATTTTCTTAATCCAGTCTATCATTGATGGACATTTGGGTTGATTCCAAGTCTTTGCTATTGTGAATAGTGCCACAATAAACATACATGTGCATGTGTCTTTATAGCAGCATGATTTATAATCCTTCAGGTATATACCCAGTAATGGGATGGGTGGGTCGTATGGTATTTCTAGTTTTAGATCCTTGAGGAATCGCCACACTGTTTTCCACAATGGTTGAACCAGTTTACAATACCACCAACAGTGTAAAACTGTTGCTATTTCTCCACATCCTCTCCAGCACCTGTTGTTTCCTGACTTTTTAATGATTGCCATTCTAACTGGTATGAGATGGTATCTCATTGTGGTTTTGATTTGCATTTCTCTGATGGCCAGTGATGATGAGCATTTTTTCATATGC
>NW_016812090.1:345956-405702 GCF_001698545.2 Rhinopithecus bieti | reverse complement strand
ACAGAACTTCCAACACTATGTTGAATAGGAGTGGTGAGAGAGGGCATCCCTGTCTTGTGCCAGTTTTCAAAGGGAATTTTTCCAGTTTTTGCCCATTCAGTATGATATTGGCTGTGGGTTGGTCATAAATTGCTCTTATTATTTTGAGATACGTTCCATCAATATCGAATTTATTGAGAGTTTTTAGCATGAAGGGCTGTATAATTTCTATCTTGGGGAAGGTAGTAATTCACTCCTTGCTGGGATATATAGCTATTACAAATATGGGTGTAACTTCCCTAATTACAATGCTTGGTCTATTCAATTTACAGGATGCCTGATCTATGAGCATGATATTCTCTACAATACTGTCTCAGATCAACTGGTCATTTTCTTTTTTTAATGTAAGTTCAATTTTATGCTCAAAATACAGCACATATTTTGTGAGAACACATACAAGTTAGAAGATACTTATTAAACTATTAGAGTCTTTGCTTAGGTGGAGAAGGGAAGTACTGAGACTGGGATATGAGAAAAAATAATAAATAAATAACTACAAATAATAGGTAGGGGAAAGTAGAAACAATGAGATTCCCTGGGAAGCAATATGTGAGTGTGTGCATGCATATGTGTATGTGCATACAAGTATTTATGGAGTTGCAGAATCTTTTTTGGTGCTAATGCTAAATGTAAGCCTTCAGAACTTCAGATCAACTTTATGCTTTGAGATGTTTTCGAGGGATTCTACAGTGAAAATGAGGACAGAAGAAAACGTGATCCACTGTCTTACCATGTACTTTATTGTACAGAAGCATCTAACTAAATCCTAAAAGAATGTTGAAATGCCCAATTATGATGCAGTAGATGCACGGAGTAAACAACTAGTATATAGTGTTGTGTTTCTAATAGAATGCATAGGTCCAGAAACAAACAACTGGTTACTTTCATAGAGACTACTAGTGCTCTCAACTTACCCTCAAACTTAGGGTCTTCCAGGTTAGAGGTCCTGGTTCTCAGGGTCATTAGACTCCTATGAGGATAAAGAGAAAAATCTTCCACTAAACTTGAAACTGTAGTTTCCATGTAGTAATTATGGGTTACTCACGACTATAGACCAAGATTTTAAAATGTCTATGTGGTAGAGAGGGGGAAATCTACTAAGATCATTATGACAAACTAGCATTGCTTTTATACATTGGATTTGGGAAAGAGTATGCATGAGACCCACAGAATTTACTGGACACTCTTGTACCCAGTAATAATGGTGACTGGGCAGTTAACACAGCCTAACAAGGGCATGGTGACTAAGGGCCCAAAGTAGTTGAAGTGCCGACTGAGGATGAAGGAAATCTAGAATAAGTGGAGAACTGAAATATTTAAGAACAATTTGTGCCCCTGAGAATAAGTAATAATTGTAGCTTATTTCAATAACCATAATATATTGTCTTTGCAGAGACTGCAGTTAGCTACCTCCCTGAAAGAGACTGGAATTACATGAGAAATTCTGAGTGGTGCAAAGAGTGGATTATTAACATCTCTTATGCACATTAAAGATTCTATTGGCATAACTAATTATTTTTTCCACTTCTGTGGAAATCAGTTTCATGCAAATTCTCACCAGGTTCACAGTTACAACCTGACCTGACCATGGTCTCACTTAAGTCTTGTTTTTCCACTCTTCTTTCTTGCTCCCCTAGAATTAATAGTTGACATAAGGGGGAGGACACATTGGGAATGAGTTAAGAACTCAAGCATGTGCAACCTAAAAGCTTAGGGGACTTAATGCCCTGTGGAGTAAACCTGTGATTAATAAGGAGAAAGGGCTAATGGTTAAATGTTTTCTCCTTTTTTTTTTTTTCTAGGACAGAGGATCACACAGTTCTTCAAATGGCCACAAGTCATTGAGCAAATAGATACCCTAGCAGTGGCCAACTAAATAAACTATCCTTGTATTGGCTCTCAATTCTTCCTATTTCATTCTCTTGTCTCACTCGTGCTCTTTGAGCAATAAGTCTTAGTAAAACCCTTGCATTTAACCATGTGTTTTAGGCTCTGATTTCTGGGAACCCAGGCACAGATATATATGAACAAGGATGTTAATTATATCAGTGTTCTTAACGGTAGAAAAAGTTAGGAACAACTAGCAGTAGAGGCATAATTGAATGAAATTCAGAGCGCCCTAATTATGAAATGCTATTCAACACACCAAATGACTGAGTTAATCTTCATGGATCAGAAGACACATAGAAATCATAGAAAAACAGGTTAGTGTGGTTCAATTGTCATTTTAATACCAAACCAAAGTGTTTATATGTACATATGTTATTGTACACAATTTTATAATGGGAAAACACTAGGAAAGTAAACCAACAGATTTTTTTGGAGAATTTTAAAATTATATATTGACAAATTATAGTTGTATATATTTATGGTATACAGAGTGGTAATACTATTTTTTAATACAGTGTGGAATAATTAAATTAGCTTAATTAACATATCAACTAAGATACTTAACATTACTTGTGATGAGAACATTACAAATTTACTTTGAATTATATTGAAATGTACAGTAATTATTATCTGTGATCAGCATATTGTGCTATTGATTTATAAACATCAGATGTATTCCTCCTATCTAACTAAGGTTATTTTGACTTGATATTTTTGACTATTATGTGCCCATTTCTCCCACTCCCAGCCTCTGGTAACCACCATTCTACTCTCTGCTTCTAGAAGTTCAAATGTTTTAGATTTTACATGTAAGTAAGAAACATGCGGTATTTGTCTTTCTGTGTTTGGCTTATTTCACTTAGCATAATATTTTCCAATTCCATCCATCTTGATGCAAATCACAGAATATCTTCCTTTTCAAGACTGAATAGTATTTCATTATGCATACATACTACATTTTCTTTATCCATTTACCCTTGAATAGACACCTGGTTTGATGTCATTACTTGGTTATTGTGAGTAGTTCTGCAATGACTATGGGGGTGCTGATATCTCCTTGACATACTGATTTTAACTTTTTTGAGTAAAGACCCAGAAGCGGAATTGCTGGATCATATGGTCATTCTATTTTTTGTTTTTTTGAGGAATCTCCATACTATTTACCATAATGGTTGTAATAATTTACATTCCCACCAACAGTATACAAAGATCCCTATTTCTTCACATCTTTGCCAACACTTGTTTTCTGTCTTCTTGGTAATAGCCATTCTAACAGGTGTAAAGTGATATCTCGTGGTGATTTAAATTTGCATCTCCCCAAAAATTAGTGATGTTGAGCATTTTATGTATCTGTTAAGCATTGATATGTCTTTCTAATTCTTTTAGAAAAGGCAATAGGTTTTTAACATTTATTATTTCAGGAGATAAAATTGAGAATCATTAACTTTCTTTCTATTCGTTCTCAAATTTATTTGTTGTAAAAATGAATAAAGTAATAATTTAGAATTTAAATGTAAAACAGAAGAAATAGTTGTGCCATGCTCCTGATGATTTTTATAAGAATGAACTTATCACTGAAGTTTGCAAGACAGCCATTGGAAGAAATGTATTACATGGGAACAAAAGCGTAATTAAAATTGTCTGAAGAGAAAATGAGAGTTGAGGATTTCTTTTTTTTAATGAGTGTAGTCTATGCTTTTGAGGAATTTCTGCTGTAAAGAACAGTTGACATGTAGTGCAATTAGAGTGAGAAGAAGATGAATTCAAGAAAGGGAATCATTAAACTATTAAAATAATAATTAATTTGCACTTTCATAGGTAGATTTTTGGTGAGGTAAGAAACTGATGACATAAGAGGGAGGAGATAATTCCTTGAGGAAATCATTGAGCATCCAGTGAAAGAGAAGCGGTGCTAACCTTCAGCAGGTGTGTGGTCAGGAGAGAAGGGAGACCGTCAAAGCACAGATGCAGATGGATTCATACAGTTAGCATTGCTTATGTTGGTCACTTTCTTAGTGAAATAGAAAATAAGGACATCATTCAAAAATCAGGAGAGTGGAAATGGAGACAGAATTTTAAGGAAAGATGAAGAAATGTGGAATTTATAAAACTAAGAGACAATTATCTAGGAGGTTAAGAAAGGATTGCTAAGCAGTGCTTAGCTTGAAGAATTTGGTTGTAATTTAATATCAGTCCTTAGAATCCACATAGGTTTATTTTTCCAGCATGGTCATCTATCTGTGTGGATCTAGACCAAAAAAGAGTGTTGTGGTTGGATGTTTATTCTCTCCAAATCTCATGTTGAAATTGCATCCCCAACGTTGGTGGTGGGGCCTATTGGAAGGGGCTTGGGTTGTGGGAGTGAATTCCTCACGAATAGATTAATGCCCTCCCTTGGGGTGAGTGAATTCTTGCTTTATTAGTTCCTGAGAGAGCTGGTTGTTAAAAAGAGCCTGGAATAGCTGGGTTGAGTAGTAGTTCAACTCTTAGTTCTTGGAGAAATCTTCAAACTGCTTTCCACAGTGACTGACCTTCAGCATCATACAATATACCTTTGTATTAAACTTGCATATATACCTCTGATTCTAAAATAAAAGTTTAAAAAAAAGAGCCTGTCACCTCCCCACCCCAATTTGCTTCCTTTCTCACTACATGGCTTCTGCACACTCTACTCTCCTTCTCCTTCTGCCATGAGGGGAAACAGCTCGAAGTCCTCACCAGATGCAGATGCCCAATCTCAGACTTTCCAGTAATCAGAATTATAAGCAAAACAAACCTTTTTAATTTATAAATCACCTATTCAGTGTGCTTCTTTAGAACAACACAAAATGGACTACGACAGGTAGGGTTTGGTTATGCAAATAAAATAAATAATAAGCTAAAATCTAAGTTTTAGCACTCAGTTACAGAGTTGAACCACTTCCTTTCTATTATATTGTTATTGATAATTTCCCTTACTTTCTACTATAATAATCTTTGTGTAGCAGAAATGATGAGAGATGCTACTTCTTAGTACAACAGCTTCTAAGTGTTTGGCAGGTTCCTCTGCCCAGGAATGCCTTCCATGATGCTAGTAGATATTTCATGATCTTTGCAGATTTGATTTAATGATAACTGTCTTTGAGGCTATCCTGCCTGGTAGGCCTAAATTCATAATGTGACAATCCCACCATGATTTTTCACTGCTCATTACAGATGTCCCATAGTAAAAGAACCTTTTATCTTTAGGCTCCTGTAGCTAATTAAGATGGAATAAGGCAGTTTACTTCCTCCTCACTGTATGTGGTTTATATTAATTAATTATTTACATAACACAGTGTTTGAGAATTCACCATGGAATTAGTAGAAACAATTTTTTTAAAATATAAAATGGTATCATGAATGACGAATAGTCTTTTTTATTAATTGCTTAACTCCAGGAGGAAACCACTTTTTGTCATAAACAGTAGGATAAGGGTTTACTACAGTTGTTAGAATTTTGCATCCATCTTAAGCTGTGATGAAATACACAATGTTACAACCAATAAATTTGATTTATTTGAGTTATATGTTCACAGTAGTTTCTATTTTTGGCTGTTTCTATAAGATAGTATGTATGTAAATATATACACACACTAAATAATGTCTAACCAGAACATAACCTAAAAATAATTTATTCTGCTACTGTTCTTCATTTATCATTTATAAATTTGCCTGTTGACATTTTTTTAGCTCTCGTTAACATATTTCAGAAAGAAAGGTTTTTGCTTTAATAAGATATAGTCCTAGAGATTTTGAAATAATGAATATGATCAAAGCAACAAAAAGTAGATTTTAAATCTCTTTACTGGAAATTTTGTATTAAGTATAGTCTTTCTATAATGTAATCTAGGGAACATACATCACCACAATAATTAAATACATTCTTTTCTTAAATGCTGGTAAAATATATACATATAATGAAATTTACTATTTTCGTGATTTTTCAAGTGTACTATTCAGTGGCATTAAGTACATTCACATTCTTATTCAATAATAATCACCATCAATCTCCAGAACATTTTCTGGAGCTGTTAAAAACTGAAACTCTACCTGTTAAGCAATAACTCCCCACTCTAATTTTTTTTCAGCTCCAGACAACTACCATTCTATTTTCCAACTCTGTGAATTTGACTATTAGAGTGATCTCATGAAAGTAGAATTATACAGTATTTTTCATTTAGTTACTAGGTTATTGCACTTAGCTTAATGTCTTCCATGTTGTAACTTTTGTCAGAATTTCTGTTATTTTTAAGGTTGAATAATATTTCATTGTATGTATACACCACATTTTGTTATTAAATCTTCTGTCTTCATGATTTCTGAAGACAATAACATCATTTAATTTTCGTCATTGAAATAAAATATTTGCAGACTTAAACAAATCTGAATCATATTGCTTGTAGTTTCTTTAGTGGAACTGTACTGAAATAAGAATAGAGAAATAAATGGCCCTAGAGTCCAGTAGATGAGAAAATCTATAAATTTACACATCTATAACATTAACTTTATGCTTTTTCTTCAATATGAACATGAACAGTAGCCAAAGTTTGCAGCCAAAATATTAAATAACACTTTGGAACTTGAACTGTTTTTTATCCCAGGACCTTTACAATTGATATTAAACCAGAAACACTCTTCTTCCATAGCCTTACATATTTGATTCCTATTCAGCCTTCAGAACTCAGCTCCAACATCACCTTTTAGCGAGGTCTATGTTGATCTACCTGTGTAAAACGCTTTTCACTCTTCGTCATTTGTTACCCAAATCAGAGTCGAATTGGCTTTATTTTATATCACTGAATTTACAATTCCATAAAATGATATATGTGTCTACTTGGGTACTGTCTCTTTTTAGCATTCCCAACTAAATGCGTACTCCAGGAAGGACCTTGTTTGTCTTTTACATCTGAATCTCTAGTTCCTGAAAGAGTAGCTAGGATATAGTAGGTAATGAATGAGACATTTGCAGAATAAATGAAGTGAAATGAAATAATGTTTAGGCTAAAACTTCTAATAAAATCATACCTTTTTTCAAATTATTGAAGTTGAATGCTTTTTTATTAATTACACAAATATAAAACTCTTATACATGGACCATTTTTAACTCATTTTATGAGAGTCATTTATGGACCTGTTTATTGGTCCTGATGGAAAATACACTGTCCACATTTTATTTTTCATGGTGAAAAGATATCTTGTAATTAGTTGGATCTCAGTGTCTATGGTAGATGCTTACTTTCTGTCTTATCTTTTAGACCTCTTGGCCACAGAAAATATTTATTTCTCTCTGATACTGGAAAAAATATTTGCAATTTCTTAAGCTTTTGAGATTCATTTAATTTTCTCAATCTTTAGTTTCCTTAACTCAGAAACACCTCAGTAGTAAATCAGTATTCTATTTCTAAGAACTGTGTTATGAAAACGAATAGAGCATTTAATTGTATGGACCATTTTTAAAATCTATGCAACATTATTTTTTAATGTTACTAGGGGAATCTTATAATTTAAGAAAATTTCAGGAACTAATTCAATTGTACTTTTCCAAGTCTCTTAAAAGAGCTAACACTTATATTAAATAAATTAGCTTTTTGAAATATCATGGTATATAGAGAGCGTGCTGCTTTCATTATCTCTCACAGCATATTATTTTAAGGAAAAACTGGCCATTGGTGCTTCATCTGTTAGACAATATTAAGATCTTTTTCAATTCTTGTTAAAGAAATAAACTCAAGCTCTTCTTTTCTCAAAAGCATCTTTCATTTGGAGCAGAATGATGCATTGGAAACAATTCTTCTCCCAACTTTAAATACTAAATACCAGAGTGATTATTGGAGCGATGGAGTGTTTTCAATATTTTGTCTTTCAGACAGTTTTTTGTTATCATTAATTTTTTAGTGCAGACAGAGTTTTGCGGATATTCTGGAAGTGCAACCCCTTTCCCAATGAATCTCATAAATCTCAGGACCCACTGTGGGTATGAATTATTCATTGCAGATATTCCTGGCCTAAAAGGACAAGTACTTTTTACAAGATCTTTTTCGTTGTTGTGATTACATAAAAGAGGTTATTTCTGGTGTTTGTATTTTGGCATAGCATGACAGGCTCTGGTTAAGTGTTTATGTTTGTTTTGAAGCTGTTTGAAATAACAATTTCTTCAGGGAGATGATTCACATTTAAAAAGGAAATAATTCTGCTAATAATGGTGTTCTAACTTATTCGATGAAGTAAATACACTGAATACATTATTTTTCCAAAAATAATAAGGAAATGTTTTCTCTAAGATAAAATCATGGACTTTCTAGAAGCCTCTGCCTTGAATAGTTTTATTGACTTTCTGACTCCAAGTTAGGAGGCCAATCTCATCTACTTTACTAGAACTTTTTTTTTTTTTTTTTTTTTTTTTGGAGTCAAGACTAATTACCAGGTTGGCATTCTAATCTGGGGTCCTCAAAATTAGGTCTCTTCAGTTGGTAACACTGCATATTTAACATGGGAACCAGTAGTTTGAGGCACTGAAAATATAGATGACTAAAGTTTGAAGAAAATTATTGTCAACTTCAAACAAAAGCTTCTGTAAATGAACATGATTTTGAAAGTGTCTCAAGAAAGTGGCCTCAGGAAAATATACTTGTAAATGCTTAATAATAGCTAATAATATCACTAACTGACTATGTGCTGATTTCTAGATAAAAGAGATAAGAACTACTGGCAGTGCCATTTGCAGCACAAATATGTGCCCCCCAACATTTCCAAGAATCTAAGAACCTAGGTTGTATGTTGTATGTAAACATATGATATTCAGTAAGGTCCTGAATAAGAAGATAAGAAGCAAATAATTTACCAGATAATCTTTTCAAAATATGACATAAATTAACTTACAAACATTTTAGTTTTCCTCCTCTTAATTCAAGCTTCAACGGAAGATACATATTAAATACATGTATTTAATATAAGTAAACATCATTTCATAACTGCTTTGCTAAAAATAACTGCTTTGCTACTGAAATCTCTTAGAAAATATGTATTTTAAAAGCTCCAATTTTGTTTAAGAAGATTACCCTGCTAGCAATTTTCTGGGCCTTTTTTTTTTACATTTTGAATTGAGTGAAATTTGGGACACTCATTTTTAATTCTATACATTAACTCGTGATGGTATATTTGTGCTAATTATTTTAATCCAGATTTTTTTATCATTACATAATTTTATTTACTATATTGACTATACATGTTAGTAATGTTTAAATGATTTATTATTTCTTATTTTTTTCCAGGAAGCTATAGAATAATAGTCATTTGTGTTGAAAATGGGTAAAGTATTCTAAGACATCTTTTATAATGATTTAAATTTTCGTTACTAATGGTATCTATGAGAAAAGTAAGCACAGCAGGCTGTTTTGGAGGTACAGGTTTTCAATTATAAAATATTAACTGTTTACACCTGTAATCTCAGCAGATTGGGAGGCAGAGGTGGGCAGATTGCTTGAGTGCAGGAGTCAGAGATCTGTCTGGGCAATGTGGCAAAACCCCGTCTCTATGAAAAGTACAAAAATTAGCTGGCTGAGGTGGTGTGTGCTATAGTTCCAGCTACTCAAGAGGCTGAGGTGGAAGGATCAATTGAGCCTGGTAGGTCAAGGCTACAGTGAGTCATGATTGTGACATTGCACTTCAGCCTGGGTGACAGAGCAAGACCTCAATTCAAAAATAAATAAATGAAAACATAGTTACAGTTTCATGCTTAGAAATCATCCCTGCCTCCAGTACTTGTCCTAGGACCATTGCATCAAAAAGGGGAGAGAGAGAAAAAAAAATCTCTTTGAGGTGATCTGGGGAAAAAAGAAAAAATTATAATATTTAAATCAGTGTACTCTTTCCTTAGCAAAAATTGCATAGTCATACCACGATACTCCCCATGCCCTCTTCCCCAGATAAACCAGAAAAATAGAAAAACCTAGTGGAGACACTCCCTTAGTCCTACTCATGTTGAATGAACATACACTTGCGAAAGCGTGTAAGCTAGCCTTTCACGCCTTTGTCTCCCTCTCCCTCTGTTTCAAACAACCATGTTTTAATTGCCAGTTCCACTTTTCTATAAAACTGTTACTATGAGAAGGATATCTCTCTGCCCACTGTTGTAGCCATACAGCATCTTTCTTAGTCTGAAGAAATGACACAGGCAATCCAAACCCATGCAATATCTTCTGATTTTTTGTTTGTTTGTTTTTATTTTTGTTTTATGACACACTGGGCATTTTCATCTTCCACCAGGGAAGCAACGCCCACTCCAGAGTTAGTGGCTATTCCTGTCAAGATCTATTTGTAGCCCCAAGGGCTACCAGCATCAATCTCACTTTCCAGCTGTGTTCAGGGCCTTCCCACCAAGGAATCTGCCATACAGCCATAGGCAGTCTCTGTCCCTTTTCTGACAGAGAGTAGTCTCATTAGCATTATGTGCCTGAGATGGTACAAAAGGAACATGTTTAGGTTCAGTCTATCTCTGCACTGCTGTAGCTTCCCTGAATCCACTGATTTTATGGGCCCAGGAGGCCACATCAAGAGAGCATATGGGGTCAATTCCAGTAACCTTCTGGATCTGGAATGGATTCACAATGGGTATTGGGATTCTGGAATGGGCATTGACTTATTCTACTTTAATGCACCCTTCAATTTTCCATAGGTCCATGCTCCTTACAGGCATCCCTTTAATCATCCAGGTTTCCATTGTCCTCTCACCTGAATGGATAGCCAGGTCATTAGTAACTACACAAAAGTCAGTAAAAACCCAAGCACAGAGGCTTCTACAATTGTTCAAATCTTCCATTACTGTTAGGAAAACAGCAGGCAATTCAACCCACTGGGCAGATCTGTTTTTACCTTCTTTGGTCAAAACAACAGCCTTCCAAACAGGATGGTGTCCATTTACCTGGGAATTGCCATCCATGAGCCAAGTTGCTTTTTGTCACTCAGTTGAGAGCTGTTTATCAAGCTCTGTTGAATCCAGCAGTTTCTTACACAGTTCCAGAGGCCATTATAGTAGAAAAGATACTCCCTGCTTGAGGGTGTCTCCTCCTTGCATTCCCCAGGTAGCGTGATTCTTTATAAACTATTTCAATTTTATTATAGACCTCTTCTGGAACTGCCATTCTCATTAGAATGTTTCTCTGACATCATTCAAGACAGTATGAGTAGTTCAAGTGTCACAAGGATAGCTTCAGCTAACATTTCATAGTAAAACAGTAAACGTCTCTCATGTTGAAATTGTCTAGTGCAAAGTATCAGTAGTTGTTGTTAGGAGGTGCTCATAAGCCTTTGCCATAATTTTAAAAATGCTTCATAAAGGACTATTAAATGGAGAATTTGTCCCTATCAGTAACCTAGCTTCTACTCTGCACTGTGCCGACTTGGGCAACCTGACTGGTTGCCATTTAGCATGTCTAGTTAATATTGCTTGAAGGGCAAATTGACATGCCTTCTATTTTATGGCACTAGGTAGGGAAAACATTTCCCAGTTAGATACAATGTTCATACCCATGATACAATCAAGTAAAAGAGATGTAATCACTTCACATGAACTGTGATCAAATATACCAACTTTCATAATCCTGTCAGCTCTTGCATTTTTATGTTCTAGGTCCAAGGATGCCTCTTCTTCACCCCTAGACCATTTTATCCTTCCTTGTGCAAAAAGGCTTTCGGTACTCAGCCAGAGGTTGGACCAAAGGATCCCGACCCTTCCATCAGTCTTTGTCTTGATTAATCTGTTGGACTATTACCCCTGGCAATCTTGGATCTGATTTCTCATTATAATCTCTATCTTCTGAATTTTAAAATTTCTCCAAACTGGGGGAAATACAGCAACCTAGTTTGGGGTCCTTTAATGTTGGGGGACTAAGAGGGACTCCTTTTGGTTCACCGAATCTCCGATAATGTTTTATTAAGACCTTTGTTTTAATGCCATCAATTTCCATTTTATTCATTCAATTTCTTAATAATCATCTAAAGATTTCCATCATGCTGGGATTAGTCCAGTGAGTCTTCCCTTTGTTTTCCTTGTTGGTTTCACCCCTATCAATGTTTCCTTTGTCTCATTTCTTAATGACCTCTTAAAAACTTCCACTTTCCTGGGATGAGTCCTTTGACTCTTCCTTATGCCTTTCCCCTTCTCTTGTTAATTAACCTAATGTTTTAATTAACATCTGCAAGACCCTTGGGGGAAGCTGAGAACCTGGTAAATTTGATGAGGCTGCTCAAACTATTGTTCCACTCTGCAAGAGTAAGGTTATGTGGGGTGCCCATGTAGAAGAGGTACACTTAACCACAGCATTTGCCATAACCTAGGTAACAGGCATATTCAGTGAGTGGATATCCCTGTCATCACAATGCCAGTCCTACATGGCTTGTATATGAAGCATTTTAGCTGCTTCATCTGGGGTGCTCCACCTGGCATTTATAGGGGGAGTTGGGCAGTCACCTTTCTCATGGTAAACAGACTTTAAAGTAGCTTTTATCCAGTCCTCAAGCCTGGTTGTTCCCTCGGGAATAACCTTCTCTGTGTCTGGATCATAGATAGCCATCTGCAGTTATTCAATAGTGAGCTGTGGGTCCTGCATCAACCCAAATGTGCTTTTCCACTCTGCAGCATTTAAAATCAAAGATACTGCCCTTAAATTAGTCATTTTCATAATCTATTTTAGAAAATGTTTTTGGGAAGTTGGTGATGTCCATCTACAAACTGAAACAATTCCTTCCCACTATACCCTCTGATTTTAATAGGGTTAATGAGTGCCTGCCATTTCTTAGGGACCTTTCCTACTTTGCTCGTATCTGTCTGACTACCTACTCTAATACCATCAAAGATTATACCAGTGTTATTGATGATAAACATTTAAAATTCCTATTACAGCTCTGTCTTTTGTTTCTTTTCTGTTTTTGTTAACAGAAGTAAAAGATAAATACTGCAAGAGTAGTCATTGTGCAAGATGATAGAGCTGAAAAGAAACACTTGCAACTTTGCCTAAGATAGCACTCGGGAGGTAAATGCTACTGGGAATCATTTTTTTCCCTTAAAAATTAGGCTGCCAAATTAATTATTGACTCAGAAATATCACTGGATTAAAATGAAAAAACAAAAAGCCAAAGAAGTAAGCTTTCCATGTAGAATAGAATATGCATTTTGCCTGTCTCTAAGCACATATATACGCATTAGAAGGAATTTGCCTCTAGCAAACCTAGCCTTGCCACTCTGCCCATGAACATTAAGTTTTCTTATAGTAACATCATAGCCCTATGCCCTTATCTATCAAATCTATTGTAAAAACGTGCTTTCAATCTCAGGAGCAGCCTTCATCTTGCCAAAGTCAACAGTCACTACTTTGTTTTCATATCATTCAATCTCTCATTAACACGAATGACCACTGCTTTTCCCCAAAACACCTTCCAGTCTTAGATTCCACAGCACAACATGTCTCTGATTGTTCTTAAATGCCACAGGCGCTTCTGCAGCAATTCCCTTTCTGAAATCCTTCTGCTATGACTGACCTTTAAATGTTAGGTTAAGCCATAGTTTCACTTTTAATTTCTTTATCATCTATATCATTTCTCTGTGAACATAGCTTCAAATATTATTTATATTTAGCTGATTCACAATTATCTACCTCCATATTTATGTTTCCCTTGAGGCTGAGACTTAAATATTCAGTTTTCTACGGAAAACAAAAATAAAATTCTGGGCCCCCTCAACTGACTGACAAACCCCCCTCTTGAGCAAGGGTATTCCAAAGTAAACCTGAAAAGTTAGTTCAGGCCATGATGGGAAGGGAGGGGTGGGGCACACTCATTATATCCTCCCCCTTTGAAATTCAGGCACAACTGACCAACATTAATGTTAAAACAGAGACCTCGAGACTGACAAATCAGATACTTGTAGCAATAAGACACCAAATTCCAATCGGACTCTAGTATAGTATCACATGACAGATAGTCATAAAAATGACTTATCTTTATTTTACCCCGAAACATATTTATTTAACATATTTTGAAATGGCCCTGAAGAGCTATCACTTGTGGGGAAAATCTGCATTCTGTAAAGAATCCCCTTCCCTTTTCTCTGATCCAGGAGAGAGTTAACTAAATGACTTGCACATCATTAGGTCTGATAAGGGCTCTGAAGTCTACTACCTGGAGGCTTTATCTGCATAAAGAACCCCTTATCTTAACCCAGACACTCCCTTCTATTGATCCCTTGTCTTTAGATAACAACTTAAGTCTTTTAATCAATTGCCAATCAGAAAAGCTTCGGATTTGTCTATTAAATGGAAGCCTCTGCTTCAAGTTGTCTCACCTTCCAGGACTGAACCAAAGTACACATCTTACATGTATTGATTGATGTCTGCTTGTAACTTTTGTCCCCATAGAATGTATAAAATCAAACTGTAAACCCACCACCTTGGGTATATGCTCTCAGGACCTCCTGAGGCCATGTCATGGGCCATGGTCCTTACATCTGGCTCGGAATAAATCTCGTCAAGTATTTTGCAGAGTTTGACTATTTTTATCAATTCTTACTACACATTTCATTTAGCTGAAAATTAGTCACCTCAGATTTAACATGTTGAATATAGAGCATTTTATGCATCCCATTTAATATCTCAAACCTATAGGTATACTCTGTTCTGGCTTCCTTGTATAGTAAATGAAACTAAATGGAAGATGTGGTAAAACATCTGAGAAGGGTCTTTAATTAATCTCTTCTGTCTTTCCTAAATCTAATCTATAAATACTATTGACTTGATTTCCAACATATATCTTATATATATGTGTTTCTCTTCATCTCTCTACTGTCAATCTCCTGTTTAAACTCATTGTGAAATGCTAAAATTCCCACTTTATACTTATACATCTCCACACTTGCCACCTACAATCTATTCTTCAAAGAATAAACAGAATAGTCTCTAAAAATAAGTTGAATCAAATCTCTCCCTTGCTTAAAAACTTCCTCATATTTAGAATCAAATCCAGACTCTTTCCCTTGGTTTGCAAAATCTACATACTTTGTTTGGATATCAATTTAATATTATCTTCCAAACCTCTCCCCATTCTCTTCACCTTCCAGTCACACTGACTTTCTTCCTCTTCCTTAAATGTGCTAAAAAGGTTTCTGTCTCAGTATCCTTGCACTCATTGTTCCTTCCACCTGAAATTCTTTTATTCAGACTCTCCACATTCAATTTTCAGTCCTGATTTCACCTCCCCCGAGAGTGTCTCTCTGCCTTTCCTTCCTATGTTAGCCAGAGCCTCACAATATATCTGCCATGGAAGAATGAGCCCTGTCTGTATAGATTGTCTCTTAGGATTGTGTTGGGCATCTAACTTTTACTTAATATACAGTGGTTGATTCAATAAAGATGTTAAATGAAAACTTTCAGGAAGTATTCAGAATGTATTCACACTGATTGAAGAAACATTTTAAATTTGTTATTAAATTTTAACATTAAAATAGAGATTTTTTTTTAAATTTACTACAAAGATTTTGGGGTGCCCTTCATCAGATGGCGGCAGGATTTGAGGGGTATGCCATAAGCCATACCAGGTCTTCAAGTAATATTCATAAGTAATTCCTTCTAAGGTTCATGATAAAAATATCCAAGGAAATTGCACTTGCATTTTCCATCAGTTTCATTTTCCAATTTGCTTCCATTTTAGTGATTTTTTTTGTTCATAAGTGATTCACATTTAATTTATCAAATTAGGATAAAAAAATCACATCAAAGGAAAGAGTCTATAATGTTAAAACAAAAATGAATTTAGAAATATTTGTATCTCCATGCTTTGTAAACATATTTTAAATATATGCTATCAAGCATGGGAGTTAGAAACAGTTAACCTGAATTATAGAGTTATAATTTCACTGATGAATTCTTGAGGCACAAAACCATGGGTCATATCCTATAGATTTTAATATAAAACTCTTTTCACAGTTAGAGGAGTTCCACTTGAAAACTGTGAAGACAGGTTGTGAATTAATAGTCATAAAATGCATTGTTCTATGAACCCCATATTGAATTAATAAAAGAAATATGAGTCAGGCTAGTGAGAGAGGAAGGTATATTTTCTGGTTTAATGAAAGAATATACTAGCACCGTATTTTAGAATTAGAAATGAATGCTATAATTTTCTTTAAGCTATAATAGTCATATTTAAAGAAAATATTTTTACTCAAGTAGGGCCTGAGGCAGATAAAATACTTTGATGTTACAAATTCTAGGAAGTGAGCAGCTACCAGTGACACATGGACCGTCTATTTTATTTTTACTTATTTAACCAATGTCACATACACATAATTTTAAACTAAACTTTTGTTATTCCCTTGGTAGAATCTGCAAAGTGACATGAGTTGAAGGATTATTTGGTTCAATCTCTCAATTTTTTTATGTGAGGATATTTAGGTTGCAATAAGTCAAATGACAAATAGCATTGGATTTGTGAATAGGCTACTTAAGACAGAATGTGACCTTTTGCAAATTACTTAACCTTCCTAAACTTGGTTCCTCATCTGTAAAGGGGGAACATTTTGTTGCAGATCATTTTGTAAATAAGCAAAATTTTATATATATGTATAAACACACATATATATAGCTATATATATATAACTAGTTTTTCTATATAATTAATATATATGCATTCTATGTTATAGCAATACTTTTCTATCCATTTAGTTTTTAAATCTTCATTTTCTAATTTTGTAGGCAGGCTTATTTTCTATTTTCTCTTAGTTCTCTACCTTTAGAAAAGACAAATAGACTAAGTCTAATCTAGAAAAAGTTGACATCAAATTATTAAACAGTATCATAACAAAAGCCACAATACTGTAAAAATAATTGGGCCTAAATACATATATGTTTTATTTTCTTTTATTTTCTTTTACTTGTATTTAATTTTTTTTTATATTTTTATAATAACATGATTTCACAGAGAAAAATACTTTTGAATATTGATTTTGAAGGCACAAAGAGTTTCTCTATACCTGAGTAGAGATGAGAGGTGTTATGCATTAAAGTCATGATATTTCCATGGGTTACTGTCTTGACTTTGTTCTTAGATAATATGTCCATATACACAGGAGATTTGATGAAATCTACCAGAGTACAGGGTATAAAATCAATATACAGCCATGAGTTATATTTCTTTATCCTATTCTTTATCCTATATATCATTATCCTAACAAAACATACAATTGAAGTGAACAAAAAGTACTATTTATGGCACAAAAAATATAAAATAATTAATTTATAAAACATTCCTGAAAAAAAAAATGATGCAAAACATGGAGAGTTACAGTCTTCTAGGTCAAAAGCTTCAGTATTGTTAAGATGACAATTTTTCCCAAATTGGTTTCACTCAACTGCAATCTCACCCAAAATTCCAGTAGGATATTTAATAAAAATTGACAAAATGATTCTATAATTCATATGAAAATGCAAAGGACTTAGAATAATCAAAACTACTTTGAACAAGAGAAACAATATTGGAAGACTAACAACACATGGTTTGAAAACTTACTATAAAGCCTTTTATATGAGCTATAATCATGCCACTGCACTCCAGCCTGGGAAACAGAGTGAGACCCTGTCTTTAAAAATGAAAAAGGGAAAAAAACTACATATAATGACGATGGTGTAAATTCATTTAAGTAGAGAAGGAATAGTCCTTTCAATAAACAGCGTTAGAACCATTACTTATCCCTCCATAAAAATACATGAATTTTGAACCTATACTGTGTACCACATGAAAAAATTACCTAATATGGATCACAGTCCTAAATGTAAAATCTAAAACTATAAAGTTTTTGAAATAAGATAAAATATTTATGAATATTTAGTTAGATAAACATTTCTTAGCACAATCTATAAAACATTATAAGTCCTAAAAAGGAATTGACAAATTGATGTTATTTAAATGAAAACTCTGCTTTTGAAAACAGTATTAAGAGAAGGCAAGCACAAGCAAGAGATGGGGAAAAGATATTTGCAAATAGTAAATCTGAGAGAGGACTTATTTCAACAATGTAAAATGATAGAAAATCAAACTAATTTTTAAAAATAGTCAAAGATTTAGATGGCTACTTCAAAAAAGGCAAATGATTGGACAATAAGCCCATGGAAAAATGTTTAACATCATTAAGAACTGGGGCAATACAATTAAAACCACAGTGCGATACCATTACATACCCATTAGAATTAAGATTGAATAGACTGATCAGAATGTGAAGACATGAGAACACTTCCGCACTTCTGGTAGAAATGTAAAATGGTACAACCCATTGGAGAAAATGTTGGCAATTTCTTAAAGTGTTAAACATTCATCTATCATATAGTTCAGCTAATATTATCTTAGATATTTACACAGAAAACATGAAAGCACATGTCTATACCAAAACTTGTAACAGCCTCTAACTGCAACTAACCCAAATGTTCATCAGTAGGTGAATGGATGAACAAATTATGAGATATCTACACAGTATTCAGCTATGAAATGATTGAATTACTGATACATATATCAACATGGAGAAACCACAATATAATTACACTGGATAAAAGGAGCCAGATAAAAGAAAATGTGTTGCAATATTACATTCATATAAAATTCTAAAATATGCAAATAAATCAATGTTAGTAGAAAACAGATCAGCATTTGCCTAGGGATGCAGATAGTGGAAATAGGGAAAGTTTTGGAAAGGAGGAAATTGAGAAAAACATACAAAAACTTATAGGGGTTATTGATATATTCACTTTATTGATTATAATGGTGGCTTCACAGATATATAAATCAAAATGTCAAATTATACACTTTATGTGCGGTTTATCATATGTCCATTATCCCTCAATAAAATTGTTAAAATCAAATTGAAAAGTAGATATAAAGGCAGCATGCAGTAAAATTGCAGAAGGAAATTAAAATTTAGAATATATTTGAAAAATTTATTTTAAATATCTTAACTATTTTTTAAATTTTTTATTATACTTTAAGTTCTAGGGTACATGTGCACAACATGCAGGTTTGTTACATATGTATACATGTGCCATGTTGGTGTGCTGCACCCATTAACTCGTCATTTATGTGGTGATTCCTCAAGGATCTAGAACTAGAAATACCATTTGACCCAGCCATCCCATTACTGGGTATATACCCAAAGGATTATAAATCATGCAGCTATACAGACACATGCACATGTATGTTTATTGCAGCACTATTCACAATAAATATCTTGACTATTTTAATCAGGGTTTCAATAGGGACCATTGTTTAGTACTTTATACTCATTCATACCTTTATTAATATTTTTCCTCTCTTACCCAACCATACTAATTTATTATTTAAATTAACATCTTTAATAAAGACACACACAATTTTGAAATGCAGTAATTTCACAGTTAAAGATGTCATACTCCTCATGGATGGAGATGGAAACCATTATCCTCAGCAAACTAGTGCAGGAACAGAAAACCAAACACTATATGTTCTCACTTATAAGTGGGGAGCTGAACAATGTGAACACATAGACACAGGTAGTGGAACAACACACTGTGGTGTATAGGCAGGGGGTGGGGGGAAGGAGAACATTAGGATTAATAGCTAATGCATGTTGGGCTTAATACAAAGGTGATGGGTTGATAGGTGCAGTAAATCTTCATGGCACACGTTTACCTATGTAACAAACTTGCACATCCTGCACACGTACTCTGGAACTTTACATTTAGAAAAAAATTAAAAATAAAAATAAATATGATTTTAAAAGAGTGATTTGTGAATACAGAATAACCACAAAATCCCTATGTTTGAGATTGTGTCCTCTGCTAATAATTAACAATGAAATCTATCAGAGACTGATTTAATGTCAGTCTCTGATAGACCTACATTAAAAAGAAAGTCTTCCTCCTAATAAGCCAGATTCCTTTTATTTTTACTTGTATCAATTAACATATTCCTGTTCTTCTGGACACCAGAACTAATGTTCTTCCTTTTGTATAGGTACATCTGAAAGTAGTTGAAGGAGGCTATTAAATATCCCTGATACCATCCCTTTTATAATAAAAATTATACCCAGTTTATTCTGTCATTTTTGAGACATATTATTCTACCCTCTTCATCTGATTCAGGATTCCCTTGAGTTTATTAGTGTCACTCTTAAAATATGGAACCCCAAACTGGAAGCAATGATCTGGATTTAATATGATCAACAGAGAGCACACAGAGACTATAATCTCCTTTGTTCTGAACCATACAACAGCCAAAGATTGGATTACCTTTTTTAGCAACAGTGTCATGCTGTCAGCTCCTATTGAACTTGAAGTTAAGTAAAACTTCAAGCTTTTCTTATTTCAGTAGCACAGCTATAAATTGTTTTCTACTTTTTTGTTTATATAAAATCAACTGTTTGAACCAAAGTATAAGAATTTGTATTTGCTCCTGTGAAATCACATCTTGTTTTATTCTTCTTGTTTCTGCCTATTGAGGTCATTTTGAATCCAATCTTTTCATCAACTATATTTATAGTTCATCTTAGCTTTGGGTAATTCACAAATCTCATACACAACATTTTATTTTATGTGCTTTCCTTCAGCCTTATATTCCCCTCTAGCTACCAATTTACCTTTCACCTTCACTTCACAATTACAGTAGACTTATGTTATTTATTGCCCAAGGTACATTTCCTTAAGAAATCATTTATTCTCTTTTGTGGAACTGGCAATTTCAGCACACCACTCTTCCTTCACTAAAGAAAATGTGATCTGTACTGGTCAATTTGAATCCTCTGTTTCCAAGGCTGCTGTGATTTGTTCATGAATTGGAATATTATCTGCACTGGGTCAATCAGTATCCTCTGCAAGGCTTATACACTAAATTAAACATAAAAACACATTTAAGTCACAATACCGGGAGAATGTGATTATCCTATTAAGAAAAAAATGATGGAAAACTGTTGAGATTAGGATAGAATAAAACCAACTCACAGTCATAGGCAGTTGAAGGGAAGACCAGAATTGTAAGAAATTGTATTAACTTCTGAATCCAACCATAACTAAAGTCACTATCATGCCTTAACCTCCTGATAATATTAGCTAACTAATTATGTTTTTGTATAAACTACTTTGAGTTGAATGTTATATAACCTCACTTTTCACTCTTGTTAATTCTTAATAACAGTGCTATATTTTTTATTGTAGGAAAATTACAAAGTACAGCAAAGCAAATTTTACCTATGTGAAGATATCTAATACTATATTATAGATATAGCCTGTATATGAACAATTACTTTTTATTAATTAACTCAATTCTATGGAGAGTCAAATGTATGTCAGATGTAGCATATAATGTCAGTAGTATAGTTTTCCTCTTCTAGAATCTAAGATTCCAGACATGCTTTGCAAAGATCGAATACATATGTTTGTAATTCATTACACAAGTAATCTCTTAATTCCTTTCTTCCCTTCTAAAAACTAAGAAATAAATACTCGAAATCCATCACATCCTAATTATTATACCATCATCTATGCTCTTGAGGTTACTGGTATTTGTATTATATGATGGAAATATTATATGGTTGCGTGCTTTTGTGCATGTCCTCTAAACTCTCATTCAGTTACTTCATGATAAATGACATCAGCCATGTTGGGAATATTTACACCATAGACACTCGCAAACACTACAATTCAAGCCTTCCTCCACACACCCGGTTATTAATAATTTATCAGCACACCAAGCAGAGCAATAAAAATAGAAAGCAAAACATGCCACCATTTGGTCTTTATATGTTAAATATATTAACTCATTTAAATCTCACAATGATAGTATGAGCTAAGAACTATTTTTATCCTCATTTAACAGGTGAAAAAACTAAGGGACAAAGAGGTTAAATAAATCCTTTGATATCACACAATTAAGTTGCAAACATATCACATAAAAAGTCTCATCTCTGTCTTTCCTTAGCATATACAAAAACATTTATGATCCATACTAAGGATGAGTCATAAGAATGATATTTTATGTTTGTAAAGGTCTGGGCAATGATTTCTCCAGTTTAAATACTTGAAAGGACTTGTCAGACTCCATAGAACAGACTCCATAGAAACTCCATGAGTTTCATAGAACTCATGAAAGGCTTTCATTTTCTTCCCTTTCTAGCTTGAACATTCTTAAAGTGAAAAACAACAAGTAAAAAATCCTTTAGAAGTTATCTCTGGCTTCTAAAAACAAAATCCTATAACAATTTAAGGTTTTCATGTCACTGAAATTTCCTTTTTTTTTTTTGACAGGTCTCACACTGTCACCCAAGCTGGAGTACAGTGGCCTGATCATCCCACCTTAGCCTCCTGAGTACCTGGGACTACAGGTATGCACCACTATACTGAGCTAGTTTGTTGTTGTTGTTTTGTTTTGTTTTGTTTTGTTTTAATTTTGGTAGAGACAGGGTTTTGCCATGTTGCCTGGCTTGTCTTGAACTTCTGGGCTCAAGAAATCTGCCCATCTAGTGCTCCTAAAATGCTGGGATTACAGGTGTGAGCCACCACATGCCATATTTTCATGCCACTTCTTGGTAAGCATTGTCTTTGTTATTCAATACCCACTTCACTTTAAATTTATATTTTGTTGCCTTTTTTTTTTTTTTTTTTTTTTTTTTAACAGTACAATTACTTCATGGAGCTAATTGTTCGTTATTTCTTTGGGTATATTCCATTTCCTATTTTTTTTTCCACTGAAATTATCCAGAATTAAACAGTCAGGGGTGGGCACAATGGCTCACGCCTATAATCCCAGCACTTTGGGAGATCAAGGCAGGCAGATCACCTGAGGTCAGGAGTTCGAGACCAGCCTGGCCAACATGGAGAAACCCAATCTCTACTAAAAACACAAAATTTGCCAGGCATGGTGACACACGTATATAATCCCAGCTATTCAGGAGACTGAGTCAGGAGAATTTCTTGAACCTGGCAGGTGGGAGTTGCAGTGAGCCGATATCGTGCTACTGCACTCTAGCCTGGGTGACAGAGCAAGACTCCATCCCAAAAAGATAAATAAAATTAAAATATAAAATAAACGGTCAGATTTGGTTTATGGTGGGTTTTTGCGTGTGTGTGTGGAATTTACCTGGTCATAGTCCTTCTTACCTCTGCCATAAGACCATGGTTTCCTGTTCTTGAAATATTTAAAAACTCTTTCCTAAAGTCTTTGGTTCTTATGGTATTGTGGCCCAATATTTTTTCTTTGATTTTGTAAATATTAAGATAGCATTATTCTTTCTTTCTGTGGGTAACTATTGTTTCTATAAACAGTTTTCTATTTATATTTCTATAAGCCTATATTTTCTTAGTAAAAATAAACTTCAGTGTAATAATTTTAATTATTGTTTTATATGCTCAAAATTATCAAGTCAAATTATTAAACCCTTTATTATATATCTTACATTTTCCTATGTTTTACTTCATGTAGATACTACCTCATAGATGGATAAATATAAAATATAGTCAGATAACAATGAAAGAGTCAATCAGCCATGAATTTGAGTTCTGGGTCTATCTTTTACTAGGTTTAAAAACTTTAGCTGAAGTTTTGTTACGTAAAAAAAAATAACAAAGATTGCAGCAGGGACTACATTATTTTGCAGCAACACTACTCCTGAATGACATTGTAATAATGAAGCTCTTGACATGCCTGATACATGTTAGGTACTCAAAAGTATTGGGGTTATATACTTACAAAAATGTTTCTTAGCATTAACTTGAAATATTTTTTGAACTCAAAAAAGAAAATAATTTAATTTAAATAAAATTCAGTTCTTTTTTTAATGGTAATAAAAGGGAGAGTTCTAGTCTTTAAAGATAATAACCATGATTGTAATGTCGATCATGATGGTAAGATGCATACTCCCTAAATTATATAGAAAATGCTATTCATATCATGTAAACATGTTACTCATATCTGCAAATTTAGAGTGTGTAAACTAGTCTCCTCATTTCACAAATACAAAATGAGGCTCAGACTTTACATGTACGAATTGAATATTTCACAGGTATGAATTCAGTTCATTCTCACCACAACACTGTGAGATAGGTACTATTAGTACTTCCATTTTACAGAAGTGGCCCAGAAAATTATAACTTCCTTGATATAACACACTTGCTAAGTGACAGAACAACTGGCCCCAGAGGCTTCACTCTTCACTCTGTAGTGCCCAGAGGCACTACAACAAGCAGTTCCTCAACTGTGCCTTATTGCTAGAAAGTGATAATGTCAGAATAAAAAGATGGGCAGGCTACTCTGTCTGATGTTCTTAACCACTACACCACCTTTATCTATGAATGCCTCAAAATTACCAGGCTTTCTGCAGAGATGGGTACTTTCTCTCTGGAAAATCACAGCAAATCACTGATCTGCGGCATACATTTTATTTAGCCTCAAAGTTTTAAGACTTTTGCATCATATATCTCATTTAAGTCCTTTTGTCCTTTGTTATCAGAGGTTTTCCTTAAGTGATTCCCAAATTCCTACAAGTGTCTATCTTTACTATCTTCTTTATCATCATGATCATAACAAGTATTTATTTAATTATTCTATATGGGACGTGCCATATGTGCACGGTGGACAGGCATTTTATTCAGTTATTTACACAAAACAATAAAGCACAGGAGTGTAGAAAGAGGAATAGAGAGGACCTAGGCCCTCTATGACACTGTAGGGGACATGAGAAATACACATTCTTTGTGGATTCTAATCTAGCAGGAATAGACTGCAGGCAGAGAGGTTACACGCACAGTATAGTGCCCTGATGCTAGGAATTATTTGCCTACCTGGGCCACTGATGAAGCTGATCATATTTTCTCTATCATTTTATAGATAAACTTCATAGGGCTCAGTGAGGTTTAGCAACTTGGCCGAGTTAAGCTAAGACATACGAAACCCAGGAATAAACCTGCTGTACTCCCTGCAATCTACCAGAATCCATTCTCTCTCACTTCCAGTAGACCAACTTAGGTTTAGCAATTTGCTAAAGAATATGCCTGTATCTTACATGTCAAAGTAAATGCAGAAAGGTATTTTGTAGCATACTTGATTGCACAGAACTTTTGTGAATTTTGTTTCCCTTGGGGAAAGTTATGGTGCTTTAAAAAAATTTTAAATGCTGTATTTATTGGTACTTGTTGGCATGCAATGCTGGTCACTATTAAGGATTTCAGTAAATTTGTACAGGAAGAAGAGAGCTTGTTGGAAGCAATAAGTTCTAGACTTTAATTCTTCATTTTTTTAGTTCAGTATTGACAAAAATTATTTGATGAATTACTGTCCATCGGCAGGAAAGAGAACCAAGGGCAGCTAAAGAAAACTCACCAGGAAGAAAGGCAGTGTTAGTCTAGACTGGTTTTCTGTACTCCATAGAAGCCTTCTAAAGGTTTGTGGGGTTTGGGAGTTGATTGACTTTCTGCATAACAACTCATCCAAAAACCTAATGGCTTAAAGTAACAAACATTTGTTATTGCTCATAAATCTATGGCTTAGCTGGGTGGTTCTGCTGATCTGGGCCAGGCTTGACTGATCACAGCTTGGGCCTGTTCATGTTTCTCTGATGGGTTGGCTGGAAACTGGCTCATCTTAAAGTCCTCACTTACTATAAGGTATGGTGATGAGGGTGACATGTCTCTGTTCATTCTGGTGGCTAGTAGGGTGTGTTTAAATGGCAATCTCAGGGTTCTAAGAGACTGAAAAGAGGAATAAAAGGCTTTCTGAGGCCAAAGTTTGAAACTGGTACCAGTATTACATGTACCATATTCTATTAATCAAGCAAGAGACAAGACCAGGGAAGATTCAAGGGGTAGAAAAACAAACTCATTTCTTGATGGGATAAGCTGTAAAGTCATGCAGCAAAGGGGAGTAGATAGAGAGAAAGATGAAAATTTGTGCCTTTTATGGATCTATCTTGTCCTGCTGTGTGGGCATTGGAAACAACAGCTAAGCAGGTCAGTCTTGATTAAAAAGCTGTAACTTTAGGAGCTGAAATGTGTGAAATACATTTCATCTTTTAGTGTGAAATACACTAAAAGCAGGGAGACTTTTCATCAGTGCCCCAATGAAACTTTGGCAGAAGCAATGACAGTGAAACTGACCCTCCAGTTACCTCTTCACCTGAGGTTTGGCAGTGGAACTGACCTTTATTGACTGAAGAGTTCTCTGAGTTTGTAACTCAAGCCCCAGGCAGACTTCTTGAGAGAGATCTAAATAGATTGATATAATTTGATAGATAAATGTTACAGTAATTTATTTGAAAACGAAAATGGATTAGAAATATTCATATCCCATGGTTTTCAACAGCTGCTTATATCAGAGATACATATTTTGACATTTTGTGTCAGTGATTTCTCCTTAAAATTATTTCTGAGTCTCATCCTCTTACTTTGTCTCATTATATCCCCTGCCCTGCTACATAGTTTATTATCTTTTGATTCTTGCTTTAATGGTTTGTTTTAGGATTTTAACATAAGCTTAAAATATTATGCTACAAAGTTGACAAAATGCATTTAACTGTATGTAAGCTGAGCAAACTTAAAATATCTACAATCTTTTACCCAGTCACAAAATACGCGCTAAAAGAATACAATTGTTTTAACTGGGGCCCAAAAGGATTTTAAAATAAGTAAATTAACAGTTTCTAACACAAATAAAAAGCTAAAGTAATTTGCATGACTTTAGTACTTCACAGTTTGAATACTTAATAAATTATTTTATGAAGCTAATACATATTATGGAATATTCAGGGAAGGACAGAAAAATACAAAGAAGAAAGTTAAAATTAACCAAACAAACAGAAAGCTGATGTTAATATTTTGATGTGTCTCTTTAATATATTAGATAAAAAATATTCTATGATTTTTTAAAAAATGTGTATATGACAGAGAAAGTTAGTGCTTACCCAGTGCTCCATGTACCCCCTCTTGCATGCTCCTAGGACCACTTGCATGAGTGTGTGGAGCATGCATCTGCTTCTGGATAAAAGACTGCATCACAAAGAACACGTAGCGCATTTTGGTGCAGGTTTTTTGCTTCTGCCTTCTCAACCACTATGACCTTGGACACCATGGGCACCAGTGAGCGTAACTCTAAGATGAAGCACTCAGTGACTTATATCAAACTTTATGTGTATGAGTACTCCAAGGTTTCAGCTCTGTGACTGAAATATAGCCATTCCAATCCTACAAAGATCATTTAATGAAAATGTGATCATTCTACATATTAATCTTGCATACTTGCTTTTCTCACTGAACATTACATATGTGTGACATGTATAACTCATGTTAGTAAACATATTTAAAGTAATAAATAGCCATAAATAGTAAGTCATTCCAATCTATCTCTTATTTTTTCAAACACATAGATGTAATTCTATTATTGATCATATAAATGGATGCATTTCAAGTGCCACACAGCTTACATATTGATAGACTATGCCGTCACACTATCTGAACATGAAAATTCGTGCTTATTTTCTCCATTTTGCAGAATGACTATATTTTTAAATGCCACCCAAGGATGGTCAAAGTGAGTTTCACATGTACCACATAGACTTTTTTATTAAGACAAACTATCCCAAGCATGATCTTCAGAATTTAGTTGAAAGATTTTATCATTTTGAGTAATGCTATACTAGATTGACAAAAATATCTCTTTGTGTGGTTAATTAGGTTAAGTTACAATCTTTTATATTCAGAGTGTAAAACATTACATTTCAATTTACACACTAATGACAAATATTTTAATAACTTTTTAAGACTTTAAAATATAACATTCTTTCATCAAAAAGGCATTATGAAGCAAAGCAGCAAGAAGGCATTATGAGTAGTTAATATTTAAGATGTATAATAAAACAAATGCTTTTCTTACTTTAAAGATTATGTTTTCAGTTATATATGCCAGTATCTACATTTTACATCGTGTTTGTATATATTGGCATTTTAGCCAGTATTCAAGAAAATACGGTAATTTTAAATGTTCTTTTTATTTTCCTTTGTAGCAGTGATCCATGAGTCTCTTAGCTATATATATATATATATATAAACTTTGCAAACTAAGGAGTGGAAATAACTATATTTTATAGCCCAAAAGAACACAGATGTTGGTGATGTACTCTTTCAGATAGAATAACTTCTTGAAAGTAACCTCCTCATGGTATCAGTCTAAATATTTATGACTCAGATAGTTTATGAAAGCGCTTAATCTTTACTCAGAAGGAGATCACCAAAAGGGTAAAGACTGCCTGAACAGAATATGTGGATCATTTCATCATTAAAGCAAATATACATACATTTAGAGGTGTCATATCTTTTTTAAAAAAGTTTCTTTTATTTTATCATGAGGCAGTTCAGAGATTTACCAATTACCACAACATGTATCCAGCTATGTATTACAATCAATAAGCATGAAGTCAAAATTGCCATAGAAATTACTCTTTTGTCTTTTTAAAGTGAAGAATTTCCAAAAATAGGCACACCCATTGGTAGTGCATACATGTACAATAGTCCATGATTCATTATGCTGCCTGACAAAATTACTGAGGCATAAAGAGTTAGGTAATATTTAACAATAAGCTAGAAGAGTTTGAGCTTGCAAGATATTCACCAGAATGCTGGACATTTTAGTTAAACAGTTTTCATTGATTTGATATCATTTTAATCACTGAAGGATGTCTTGTGCTATCATTTTGCAATATAGCTATTATGATACTGATGGTTTTGATACTGGTATTTGATACTGATGGTGGCCCTGCGATATTTCACATAGACGAATGAAGAAGCAATAAGATAAGGGGGACTGGTGGAGATTAATACTGTAGTGTCTGGGCAGGAAAGGGAAAAATCAAACAACAAAAGCCAACCCAACAATTTTAGGAAGGTGGCCATCAGGCTGACTCTACAAATATTACACAGAGTAGGTGAAAACGTGAATATTTGGTGGGCTTGCCTGGGGATAGTTGAAGAATGGGAGACTTATTTGCATCTTAAATTTTTCCTGCCACTTTTGTCAAGGGTTAAAGCAGAATGACAAGTAATTTTAAGTCTTCTTTTAAATGTTTTAATAATTAATATTAATATTTCTTAGTTGAGTCAGTCCAATAACTATAATATATGTAAATTTATATTAGTCCACCAGCCAGGTGGAAAGGTAGGATGAAGAAATGGGTCACTTTGAAGCTTTTTTTGAATTTTTTGCTTTATTATAAAATTTTCACCCTTGATTAATTCACATAATCTTAGATATCAAATATTAATTATTAAAAGATTAAAATGACAGTAGTAATTATTGTCCATCTGTTGTTACTTTAAATGTAAATAAATTAAATTATCCAATTGAAAAGCATAGGTTGGCTGAATAGCTGAAAAACCCAAAACAAACAAGAAATAAACTTCAACTATTATGAAGTCTATAAAAGACTCACTTTAGATACTAGGACATTTATTTGCCTAAAGTAAAAAATGAAGAAAGATATGCCACGCAAATAACCAAAAGAGAGGAAGGGTAGCCATAATTATAACAGAAAAAAATATCATCAAATCAAAAACTGTAATAAGAGACAAAGGACATTTAAAAATTACAAAAGGGTTAACAAACCAGAAAATATAACAATTATAAATAGATATACACCTAACACCATAGGTATATTGGTATATATGCAGCTACCAAATATGCAAAGCAAACCTTGACAAAATGGAAGGAAGAAATAAACCGCAACAAAACAACAGTAAGAGACTTCAAAACCTCACTTTCCATAAGGAATAGAACAACCAGACAAAATATAAATAAGGAAACAGAGGACTTGAACACTATAGACTAACTGAACTTAAAAGAAATATACAGAACACTCCACACATCAAAATCAGTATATGCATTCTTTTCAAGTGCACATGAAACAGCCTCCAGGATAAACCACGTTAAGTCAAAAAATAAGTCTTAACAAATTCAAGAAAATTGAAATCACACAAAATATGTTCTGACCACAATGGAGTAAAAGTAGAAATGAGTAACAGAGAAAAACTGAAAAATATGCAAACATATAGAAATTAAACAACATACTCTTTTTTTTTTTTTTTTTNGTGGCTATCCAATTATCCCAGCCTATTTGTTGAAAAGACTCTACTCTCCACTCTTGTTGAAAATCAATTGCCTGTAAATGTGAGGGTTTATTTCTGGACTCCTGACTCTCTTCCATTGAACTATATGTCTATACTTATAATACTACCACATTGCCTTATTATAGTTTTATGTTTTGAAATCAGTCCTTCAACTTCATTCTTTTTTTTTGTTGTTGTTGTTGTTGTTGAGACAGAGTCTCGCTCTGTCGTCCAGGCTGGAGTGCAGTGGCCGGATCTCAGCTCACTGCAAGCTCCGCCTCCTGGGTTTTCGCCATTCTCTTGCCTCAGCCTCCCGAGTAGCTGGGACTACAGGCGCCCGCCACCTCGCCCGGCTAGTTTTTTGTATTTTTTTTAGTAGAGACGGAGTTTCACCGTGTTAGCCAGGATGGTCTCGATCTCCTGAGCCACCGCGCCCGGCCAACAACATACTCTTAAATGATAAATGGCACAAAGAAGAATGAAAATAAAACTTAAAATATCTTGAGAAAAATGAAAATGAAAACACAACATACCAAAACTTACAGGATGCAGAGAAAGCAGGACTAAGAGAGAAGCTTGTAGTGGTAAGCATTTACATTTAAAAAGAAGGAAGATCTCAAATAAACAACCTAACATTACACCTCAAGGAACAGAAAAAAAGAAGGAATTAAAGTTAGCAGAAGAAAGGATATAATATAGATAATAGTGGAAATAAATGAAATAGTAATAGAAAAATGATGGAAATGCTAAACAAAACTGAGAGTTGTTTTTTGGAAAATATTTTAAAAATCGAGAAACCCTTAGCTAGATCAAATAAGAAAATAAGAGGGAAGATAAATAAAGTTACGAATGAAAGAGAAGGTATTATAACTAATGCTACAGAAATCAAAAGGTACATGAGATTACTGTGAACATTTATGTGCAAACTGGAACACCTAGAACAATAGATACATTTTTAAATATTCAACTTATTAACTGAATTATGAAGAAATAAAAAAATTTAACAGACCTGTAACTAATAAAGAGATTGAATCAATAATGAAATACATCCCAACAAAGAAAATCCCAGGACCAGATGGCTTCAGTGGAAAAATCTACCTAACATTTTAAAAAGTATTAACATTAATCTTCCTCAATCTCTTCCAAAAAATTGAAAAAGTTGAAACATTTCCAAACATGTTTATGAGGCAATCATTACATTGATATCAAAGCCTAAAAAAGACACCATCAGAAAATTGCAAATCAATATCCCTGATAAACGTTTATGCAAAATTCCTCAACTAGTTTTTACAGTGTATTAAAAGGATATTCTATCTTGATCAAGTAGGATTCATTCCAGGAATGAAAGAACAGTTGAAAGTACAAAAATCTATCAATGTAATACACTGTATCAATAGCATGACATACAAAATTTGCGTGATCATCTCAACTGATGAAAAAGCATTTGACAAAATTCACCACCTTTTCTTAACGAAGACACTCAATAAACTAGGTATAAAAGAATGCACCTAAACGTAATAAAACTATCTATCAAAAGATCACAGACAACATCATATCCAATAATAAAAAATTGAAAGCTTTTCCTCTGAGATAAAGATTTAGGAGCATATACGCACTCTCACAACTTCTGTTCAACGTAGTACTAGAAGTCCTAGGCAATGAAATTAGGTAAGAAAAAGCAAAGACATCCAAATTGGAAAAGAAAAAGTAAGGTTATCTTTATTTACAAATGACATGATTTTTATATGTAGAAAACCCCAAGAATTACATACACACACACACACACACACACACACAGACACACACACACACACAGGCACACAACTGTTATGAGTAAAAAAAAATCAGCTAAATTGCAGGATATAAAATCAGCATACAAAAGTAATTTATGTGTCTTTACACTAACAATAAGCAATACGAAAAGGAAATTAAGAAAATAATTTATTTACAGTAGCATCAAAAAGAATAAAATACTTAGGAATAAACTTGACCAAGGAGGCAAAAGACTCATACACTTCAAACTATAAACGTTGCTTAAACAAAATAAAGATGACAGAAATTGAAAGTCATCCAATGTTCACTGGAAGATATCAGTAATACTCAATATCTGACCGGGTGTGATGGCTCGTGCCTGTAATCCCAGCACTTTGGGAGGATGAGGCGGGTAGGTCACTTGAGGTCAGGCATTCATGAGCAGACTGACCAACATGATAAAACCCCATCTCTACTAAAAATACAAAAGTTAGCTGGGTGTGGTGATGGGTGCCTGTAATCCCAGCTACTCGAGGGGGCTGAGGCAAGAGAATCACTTGAACCCAGGAGGCGGAAGTTGCAGTGAGCTGAGATTGCATTAATGCACCCCAGCCTGAGTGACGGAGCGAGATTCCATCTCAAAAAAAAAAAAAAAAAAAAAAATTGGGAAGATGTGGAGAAATTTGAACTCTTGCATATTCTAGGTGGGAATGTAAAGTAGTACAACTACTATATAGAAAATAGTATGGAGTTTCCTCAAAAAATAAAAAAATGGAATTACATATGATCCAGCAATCCCATTTCTGGGTATATATCCAAACAATTGAAATCAGAATCATGAAGATATGTTTGCCCACCAATGTCCATTGCAGCAGTATTCACAACAGCCAAGAGGTAGAAGCAACCCAAATGTTTACTGAGGGATGAGCAGATAGGCAAAATGCATGCGTATGCATTATGGAACATTATTTAGTCTTTAAAAGAAAAGGAAATTCTGACACATGCAACAGCATGGATGAACCTGGAGGACATTATGTTAAGTGAAATAAGCCAGTGACCAAAAGACAAATACTTTATGATTACACTTATATGAGGTATCAAATATGGTCAAACTCATGGGAAGTAGAATGGTGGTTGCCAGGAGTAAGAGAAGGGGAAATGGGAGTTGTTGTTCAATTGGCATAGAGTTTCAATTTGCAAGATAAAAAAGTTTGAAAGATTTGTCGCACAACATCTTAAATATAGTTAATACAACTAAACTCTGCACTTAAAAATGGTTAAGATGGTAACATGTATGTTATATTCTTTTAGCAAAATTAAAATGTTTTAAAATATTTTAAAAGTATTTTTTTTCTGATAACTCCAATATTTGGATTGTATCCTTGGCCACTAGGAATTGTCATATCATAATTTGAACAATGCTGTACCCAAGACCAGTGGTTCTTAATGTATTCCAAGGACTCATGGTGGGGGGCTGGGTCCTGTGAAGTCAAAATTATTTTCAAGTACACTGAGATGTTACTTACCTCTTTATGTTCATACAATTTTTAGGTGCACAGTGTAGGCTACATGACAAATCCACAATTATCTGGAAAGGCTACTACAATACTCTTCTTTCTATCAACTATATATCTATGTAAACCTGGAACTTATTTATATACTTCAATCAAAACAACGTATTTGTGACATAACGAGTGCAGAACTAGATATGAGATTCCAATTATCTTATATTAAGCCGGAAATTAAAAAGGTGTACAAAATGTAAAACAATGCCACTTTTATCTTTACAGAATTTGGGGGGCAAGGGAATCTTTCTATTTTTATTTTAAAAATAAACAAACAGTTACTGGCATTAATGTATATCACCACGTATAGTGTTTATTATGGTTTATTCTAGTCATAATGTTATTAGTCATCTTGTGTAGTATTTGTTATTGTCATTTAAAATGACATGAAATGTGGATATACTGAATTACACACTTAAAAACGGTTAAGACATTAAATTTTGCTATGCATATATGCCATATTTAGAAATAAATATGAATTAGTAAATATTTTTAAAGTCCATTTTTTATTTCTAGTATTATAAATATCAATAGATACACATAAAGAAAATTTCATTGAGCTCTTGAGTTTTGAGTATATGAAAGTATTCTGAGACAAAAAGTTTGAAAAATGCTACTCCAGACATCCCCACCATTTTAGACTATTATTAAATTAGAATTAAAGCCTATTGAAAAAGTAGAAGAAGTACAGTTCCTTCAGAATTCAAGAACAATTGTCTTATAACAAGTGAAAATTGACTTTTTTATTTATCAATTCAGTTTTGTAAACAAAGACTGCAACAGCTGTGTCAGCAGCAACAAAAATAGCTGTCACGGTAAGTAATTGAAATTAGTTTCCATTGTTCTATTGCAGAATTCAAGGTTTTTTTCATGTGTTCATAAAGTGCATTGTCTGTTAAGTTTTCATGGATGAGAGAGAAGAGATATAAATCTGTTCTTCAAGAGAGAAAAAATGGAATGCTCCACTCAATAAATACAAAAAAATTCAGTCTTTAAATAAATAGTAGTACATGTGGCGTGTAATAGATCTGAATTTCTCATCTATTTTACCTTTATACATTGTGATCTCAGCAAATAGCAATTTTCTTTCTTATAGCTTCAGAACAATACCATTGCTATTATGATAAAAGTACTTGAGAATGAGAAAATGACAAGAGCCTATTTCTTACTGCCTTGGTAAAGAAACGTAAATGTTAACAATTGTTCATTATATTTCATACTAGTTGTATTTGTGTTAGTTTGATGAATGGAAATAAATATCTCATCCTAAAGCAACCTAAAAGAATTACCATTATAGAACTTGGAAAACAAACACTTATTTTATTTAAAAAAATAAATAAAACATGGATGATGTGGTTATTCAAAGCTGTACGTAGGCTGTAGCACTCAAAAGCTGTTTCATAATCCCTGTGAATTCTTTTACTGGGTTATCTCTGCCACTCACTTCTCCTTCCCTAGTTTCCTTTGCCCTACATTAAGAGAATGTCTATGTTACCTAACAGCAGTGTGGTTCTCATAGATGGTGTTTCTCTTACAATAGGGATTTACAGATTATTTTCTTTAAAAGACTACATAGTAAATACATGTGGCTTTGTAGGTCAGGCAATCTCTATGGCAACTATTCGACTTTGCCACTGTATGGTGAAAACACTCACAGGCAATGCATAAATGAGTGTGGCTGTGTGTGTGGCTATGTTTCAATACAACTTGATTTACAAAAAAAAAAAAAAAAAAAAAGGCTGGGGAGGAAGGCAGATATGGCCCATGGGCCATAGTTTGAGGACCCTGGTCTTACAACACTGCTTCCTGCTCCCTTCCCATTAGTAATTCTTGTGTGAGATAATTAAGCCACTGTATGTGTGTTTCCATGGCAGGGTTGTCTCCTTTAAGACATACAACAACAAACCCCTGTTCACATGCATAAATCACTAAAACTTTGAGAAACATTGAAAATTGTGTGGCTCTTTTTTTTTTTTTTTTTTTTTGAGAGGGAGTCTTGCTCTGCTGCCCAGGCTGGAGCGCAGTGGCGTGATCTTGGCTCACTGCAAGCTCAGCCTCCTGGGTTCACGCCATTCTCCTGCCTCAGCCTCCCGAGTAGCTGGAACTACAGGCGCCCGCCATCATGTCCAGCTAATTTTTTGCATTTTTTAGTAGAGACGGGGTTTCACCGTGTTAGCCAGGATGGTCTCGATCTCCCGACCCCATGATCCACCCGCCTCGGCCTCCCAAAGTGCTGGGATTACAGGCGTGAGCCACCAGCGCCCGACCGTGGCTCTTTTCTTTTCTTTTTTCTTTTTTTAACAAAACTCTCTGCTTTTGATTTTTGACCCAGAAACACAAATCGTTTCAGCTCACATATTTAGGCTGATTTGGATTTCAGTTAGTTTAACCCTGCACTGACAGCGACAATCTAATTAATGGAGAAATTTTTGTAAAATTGTTAAGGTTAAAAAAATGTTTTCTCATCTCCTGTAGTTGCTAAAGCTCCCATAGAAAATGGAATTTCACAGATCCCAACATACCTTAAAGTATACCCTCTAGTAAGCAAATCCCCCACAGTCATAAACACTGTTGCCATTTAGAAATTTACTGCATTTCCCGGCGCAATGGCTCAGTAAAAGCAATTTTTATTTTTACCTAACGTATCAACCTGTGTGAAAATCTTTCCATGTCAGAGAGGCAGTAGGAGGCAAACATTAAAGTCCTTTTTTATGTTACCATTGGAAAACCAGGCTTCAAAACGTCTGTTTTAAAATGTTGACAGCTGAAGAACCAGTGGGAGGTAACCTGAAGAGTAGTTTACTACACAGCAATAAATGTGAACACATGAAACTTTCTTAATAACAAATTAATAAAAATTATTAACAAAATTCTGGCTTGTCTTGCATACTCAGATATTTTTTATTTTTCTATTTCTACCTAATCTTTCTTAAACTTCTTCACTTCCTATTCTTCTTTACCATCTCAAACTACATTTCTTACACTATCATTATCAATGATTCTGTGAGTGTATGCAAAATTACTCCAGTTAACAAACTGTGGGAAAAAAGTCAAAGTTTTTGTGTCCTATTCCTAAAGGCTAGGAATAGGAGTTTGATTTTTGAAAATGTTGTAGAATGATTTTTTCCCTCTGTTTTCCTTCTATCTATAGTCTTTCTCTGGTCTGTCTTTAGTTTATTCAAGCTCTGACAGTCAAAAGCTTCCAAAATTCCCTATTCTTCTATTTTATCACATATAAGCTACTATTTATGCCTTTAATAGCTATGCAAAATTTACTTCCACCATAATTAGCCAGTCCAAGAATATTTCCTCTATTCAAGGCACACTAGACACTTTATCCTCAAAGACTGTAAAGTACTTCCTATTGTGTCTTTGCTCTTATTGAGATATTTATCAGTAATAAGGCATCATTTCAAAGTCTGTCCACCTTTCAAAACCCAGTGCAAATCTCAAATCCTGAATGTATCCTTTCTTTCCACCTACTTTGTGATTTCTGTCCTTTCTCATCTTAAACTCTCATGGTGAGTTATAGCCAAAGTTCTTACAATGAGCTGCAGATCCCTACACGGTCTGAGTCTCCATTTTCTTTCTGACTTCATTATCCACCATTCTCTCTTCATTGGCTCTACTCCCACTATTGTGCCCGCTTCATGCTGGAACATTCTCCTGCCATGGGACCTTTGTATTTTACTTTCCCTCTCCCTAGAATGTGTTCTCCCAGTTACCTGCAGGACCAATTCAGCATTTTCACTTCCTTCAGATTTCTACTCTGTGAGTCTTTCACTGGACACTCTATCAAGTTCCTTATTATCAAGTATCAAATTATCAAATTCCTTGTCGGCATTTTGTATACCCTTTTCCTCCTTATTGCTTCTATTAAGCATTTTTTGTTGTTGTTGTTGTTGTTTAATGTATTACTTATTTGTTTTGATCTTTATCTGCTCCACTACACTATAAGACTTATGAGAGCAGGTGTTTTCATCAGTTTTATGGGTATTATATGCCTAACACCTAGCAGAGCATTTGAAACTTGAAGTGTTCCATAAATATTTGCTAAAAAATGACTATCAGGAGCATATGGCTCAGCACTTCATATTTCACCTTGTTTCCCTCGCCCTTATTATTTACTGCATGATACTAATCTGCCCCAATTAGATTGTAGGAACTTGAGGTCATGAGTTAAGTTTCATTTTTGTCTATGTTCCCAAAACACCTTGAACAGTGCTGAGCATTTTGAAGGAAATCTGTATATAAATATATATCTTTTCTATAATATCTTTACATATGGATCTGAAAAAGAATGTATGTTTACCACAAACAAGGTATGCTCACTGTTTAGCTTTAAGAGTTCCTGGTAAATATATTTTTGGTTACCATGAAAAAATAACAAAGCGAGTTCTACTTACTATAATATCTCCTCAGTAATGCTCCATCCTTAATTAAACTCTCAATCTGGGAAACTAAGGATATCTTAAAATACAAGAAAGATAAAAGTAAGCAGACGAATAAAAAATTGAAGGATGGCCAAGGGGAGCTTTCGACACCCTTTAACACAAATTTATGTCAATATTTGATCCAGAAGGAAATAATGTTATGCAACAATAAATCAAGTTTTCTCTTACCAGTTTCAGAGCCTGTAGGTATCACTCTTCTATTGTACCCAAATGCACATTTTGTTTGTGCAAAACCTCTCAAATTGTACAGTTAAATCTAGCAGTTAGAAGAATCTATGGTTTAAAGCATGTACAATAGCTTATGCAATAATAAATCAATTCAAAGTAATGCAATGGTGACTAGCAAACAGCCTCCAGAAGTTAGAAATCTGTGGGTCCACACTCACAAAGATCCTGCTAAGAATGTTCAATTGTCTAAAATTTACCTGCTAAAATCATTTTGTCTTCATATACCTACATTGTCGATGAGATGCTACTCTCATTACTTAAGCTGAATCAGCTATTAAAAAAAAAAAAAAAAAAAAAAAAAACTTGGCTGTTTGCCAAGCAGGTCTTCCAAAATCAGTTCAGAAGTGGGGGCACTGATGCTGCAATATGATTGTCTTATTTTTTGTCTTTTTTTAAAGAGGAAAGCTCTAAACTATAAGTGACGTTAAATAATACAGCATTAATTTTGACAACAATTAGAATTATGACATAAAAAAGTGAGGTTCAGAACTGAAGAAAAGAAGCTCTGATAAGAGAAGCATGCACATGGGTGTGCACACACTTGCACTCCACCTATCTTTTTTTTAAAATCACTTTAAGTTGTTAAAAATCAGATGTCTCAATTTAATCTCATTATCGAACCACAACCTCCAGTCCTCTGACCACTTAGACATCACTTCATTTGTAATTTCTTTTCAATTTCATAACTCCAATTCTTCTATCCCTGCACCTTAACTCAATATGTTAAATGATTCTGATCTCACTTTTCTGGGCTTAGCCTACTCTTCTGAAATTGTACTCACAAACACTTTCAACCATCTTGTACTCCTGTCGTTTTGCTGAAAATGTCTAGCAAAATCGGAATTGTGACTCAAACCTACAGTCCTTTTCCTCATACAGATGCAGCTTCCTAAGTTCTTCTAAATCTGTTTTTAAAATTAAGAAGTGAAACCATGTAGATTGATGACACCAAAAAACAATGATTTTCAAACAGAGATGGAGCCTCAAATCTACTTAGTGATACATTCATTTGTCCTTAGATTCATCTTTTATTCCCTTCACTGACTATTCCACCTTTCAAATCTTATTCTGCCTCACAATCTTCTAGTAACTCTACTTTAAGTAGAAAACTGGAGCAAGTAAAAATGAATATTCTCAATTTCTGTTCACTTTTACTTATCCGTACTACACAAACATACATCTGTACATAACCTTACCGATATATTTTATTTTTCTTCCAGTCTTAGAAGATAAAGAGTCCCTCCTTCTACTCAGGGCAAATTACCTCATTTTCTCTGGGTCAGAGAGATTCAGTCTCATCCAAGGCAATGACTCATTTAGTTTGTCTTCTCCTCTTAAAACTGTCTCTACTGGCTCTTTTTCCTCAGCCCTTTAAGTTTGCTCTTTGAGATGCTTTGCTACTCAACTAAGCATCTTCATCCCACAGCTCTTTATGAAGAAGTGTTACTCCACCCACCCCACATCTTCTCTTTTTTTTCTTCCATTCATTCTTTACTTCATTGACATTACTTTCTTCTTCCACTGGTTTCTACTGCTTGGAAACTGAACTGGAAATGAAACAATTATCTGTATGTGCCAGAGACAATGAATACTTTAAAGACCTGAATTCATTTGAGACTCTTTTTTTTCTCTGGCTCCCAGGGCTTCTAAGTTACCACTGTGTTTTTAGATCTCTAGTTCTCAGTCTTCTTGGCAAGATCCTTTTATGCTGGCCTCATCAAGCCATCCCCAAACTCAAACATCTCTCAAAGCATGTCTTTTCTCAGTTACCCCTTCCACCGTTTTGACTTATTGTCCATTCCTTATTGTAATTCTATATGATGTCTGCTGCATCATCTTCCCAGCGAAGAATTTTCTTCTTATCTCCTTGTCTTTCACTTTCTTATCATCTACTATATACTATTTATTGTAATATTTAAAAAAACTCTATGTGTATCATCACTAAGCAAATTAAAAATATTTGGATGTCAGGTACCTGATTGTGTTTATCTCTATTTATCCTTTAACATTTTGGATATAAACAGTCTTTAATAAATTAAATTTAATGGAAGTTTTATATACACCTTGTGGTTTAGCTTACATTATTCAAAAGCCAGGCGTCGCCTAAAACTACCAAGGAATGGTCATTACATTACGTGTATTTCTATTTTTCGTTAGGATACCAACAAAGAAACTCCCCTGGTGTTCCCAGGCAGTAAGTATTCCTTCTCTCAGAAAGTTTTCTTTCTGTGTACTCAAATTATCCAGCTATCTATACTGAAAGAGTTTAACATCCACAAAATCACTTGCTTTAAATATTTTTGCTTTAGAACCTACTAGAATTTTACTTCCTTACAAAAAACTTTGGAAAATGTTTTCACCTTTTCTTCACATATCACAGAAGAGAAAAGGAATTTGTGATTGAATGACGATAAAGGGCCACATTGTCTACCCTAGGACATACACTGAATGGATCAGAACATTTCACCACCACCACTAACACCAAGGGAAATTACCCAAGTGATCAGGATACATTTTCACTATGTCCACTCCCATAATTAAGTGATTCACCTCTATTCTGGCTAACGGAATTTCTTAAAAATTCTTCTCATGATATGAGGAATCCAGAATTTGGAATTTGAATACTGCTGATCAAATTTGAATTACAGCTCTTTTTAGTCCTCTGTCTTCAAGTAAGATAAATACCATATGATTCATGATAAAAATAATTCCATTGGACAGAGTATTTTTGGGAGTAAATGAAGCATTATTCCTTAAAGTATTTTGAAAATGTAATGCATTATTCAACTATTGGTTATTATTTTAATTTTTAGATTTTATTCTCCTTTGGATAACCCTCACATTTACCCCTCTAAGACATTCTGTTGGATACAATTTAGCATTTTTCATCATTACACAGTGTTCAAGCTGACTATGCTATGTGTGTATCATAATATTTCTCCATAAAGACAGCTCCATGGATATTAAGTTTTCACTATTTGAAATCTACCATGTAGTTCAAACTCTAACAGATTTATTTTTCAGATTCATTCTTTGTATCTTCTTTATGTTTTAGACCTCATCACTGAAAAATTACTTGGAGAACGTTCTTATAAATTTACTAATGACGCCTCCTGACTAAGGCTCAACATAACTAATTGAGGAAAATAAACATTCAATGATGTAATTTGAAGCCTTTGCCTTATTGCAATGACTTGAGGGCCTGAAAAGTATTACATGATCTAAGATTTGGATGAATAACATTTTGTTCATTATAATTCAGACTTTCAGGTGATTTATCTGGCTTTAATGCTCAATGTCCAGTAGTGTAAAATAGAGTTCATTATTTCTATTGTTAATTACTTCTGCTACAGTCTAGCCAATGCACTACAGTGTAGCAGTCTCTTATTGTGAGGTATCGCCTGGAGTTCTTTGTCTCAAGACCAAGTGAATTAAAGAGTGTGGACACAAAGGGTGAAGTGGGAGTGAAAGTTTAATAAGCCAAAGAAGAAAGCTCTCTGCTGTGAAGAAGCGGCCTGGTAAAGGGTTGCCATTTTTACAGTTGAATGCAAAGGCTTTTATAAGCAACTGATGAGGGCTAGACATCTCATTTGCATAAGCCACAAATTTCTGATAGCTCCACCCAGTCTTCCTAATCTGCCTGTGGGCTTTTAGCTTGAGTTACTCCATATTGCTTTGTTTCCCTTACTGCATATGTGTCAGGGGATGGAATTTTCCATTGAGGGGGCATATCTGGGCAAGTCACCTGTGTAGACTTCCTTATATTGTTGTCTGTGGGCATGTCTTAGGCAAGCTCCCCTGTGCATGTTCCTTTATCTGTGACTACAGGCTGTTCTTTTGTTTGAGATAATTCAACCTAGGACCCACCCTAACTGCCTGCCTGATCAGTTTCTTCCCTTCTCCTCTCTCACTTCTTTTCACACAACCAATAGTCAAGGCATTCTATTATTTAAATTGGCATTGTGTGCAAAGAGATTAAAAGTACTTCTGGAAATCTTCAAAAAGCATCTAGTGCAATTTGGATGCATTCTACGAATTCAAGTATTCAAATTCATTTTGGGTAACATTTTAAAGAACTTATTATTTATTCAACTAATGTCTAATAATCACTCCTATAACTCGAGCACAAAATCGATTTTATTTTACATATACAAAACATAATTGAGTAAGTATACCTTTGGATATAGATGTCAGAGCCCCTAAAAATAAAATCAATGTGGAAAATGTTGCCTTTCTTCCTAAAATGCCTTTGCAAAATTATGGCAGTAAGAGAAATCTGACCTGACTGACTCCATCTCACTTCTAGCCTCAAGGCTGGCTGTTTTTGTTCATTCCTGGGCAGGGGCCAAGCTAACTTTGGGTGAAATTTAGTTTATGATTTAAATTATAATAGCCCTTTTTCAAAACTAAACTTCCCTTGTGAAAACTAAGGAGAGGCCACCAAGTTAGAAGGATAAGAGGGGCCTGAATTCTAAATAATTACTAGCTATTAGTCCTGAGGTCACAAAATGATATGGTTTAGCTGTGTTCTCATTCAACTCTCATCTTGAATTCGCATGTGTTGAGGGAGGGGCCCAGTGGGAGATAATTAAATCATGGGGGCAAGTCTTTCCCATGCTGTTCTTATGATAGTGAATAAGTCTCATAAGATCTGATGGTTTTAAAAAGATGAGTTCCCCTGCACAAGCTCTTTCTCTTTTTGACTGCTGCCATCCATGTAACATGGGACTTGCTCTTCCTTGCCTTTCTCCATGATCTTGAGGCTTTCCCAGCCATGTGGAACTGTAAGTCTAATAAACCTCTTTCTTTTGTAAATTGGCCAGTCTCCAGTATATCTTTATCAACAGTGTGAAAATGGACTAATACAGTTAATTGGTACTAGGAGTGGGATGTTGCTGAAAAAATACTTGAAAATGTGGAAGCAACTTTGGACCTGGGTAACAGGCAGACATTGGAGCAGTTTGAAGGGCTCAGAAGAAGACAGGGAAGTGTGGGAAAGTTTGGAACTTCCTAGAGACTTGTTGAATGGTTTTGCCCAAAGGGCTAACAGTGGTATGGACAAGAGTCTAGACAGAAGTGGTCTCAAATGGAAATGTGAAACTTGTTGGAAACTGGAGCAAAGATGAATCTTGTTATGTTTTAGCAAAGAGACTGCTGGCATTTTGCCCCTGCCCTGGAGATTTGTGAAACTTTGAACTTGAGAGAGATGATTTAGGGTATCTGGCAAAGGAAATCTCCAAGCAGCAAAGCATTCAAGATGTGATTTGGGTGCTGTTAAAGGCATTCAGTTTTATAAAGGAAGCAGATAATAAAATTGAAAATTTGTAGCCTGACAAGGCAATAGAAAAGAAAATTCCATTTTTTTGAGGAGAAATTCAAGTCAGCTGTAGAAATAAGTAGCCAGGAGTCAAAAGTTAATTCCCGGGAAAATGGGAAATGTGTCTCCAGGGCATGTCAGAGGTCTTCATGGCAATCCCTCCCATCACAGGCCCAAAGGTGTAGGAGGAAAAAATGGTTTTGTGGGCCCAGCCCAGGGTCCTTTTGCTATGTGTAGTCTAGGAACTTCATGCCCTGTGTCCCAGTCACTCCAGTTGTGACTAAAAGAGGCCAAGGTGCAGCTTGGGTTGCTGTTTCAGCAGGTGGAAGTACCAAGCCTTGGCATCTTCCATGTGATGTTGAACCTGCAGGTGCACAGAAGTAAAGAACTGCAGTTTGGGAACCTCTGCCTAGATTTCAGAGGATGTATAGAAACACCTGGATGCCCAGGCAAAAGTTTGCTTCAGGGGCAGGGCTCTCATGGAGAACCTCTGCTAGGGAAGTGCGGAAGGGAAATGTGGGGTTGAAGCTCCCACACAGAGTCCCTAATGGGGCACTGCCTCATGGAACTGTGAGAAGAGGACCACAATCCTCCAGACCCCAGAATGATAGATCCACTTACAGCTTGCACTGTGCACCTGGAAAAGCTGCAGAGACTCAATACCAGCCCATGAAAGCAGCCAGGAGGGAGGCTGTACCCTGTAGAGACAAAGGGGAAGAGCTGCCCAAGTCCATGGGAACCCAGCTTTTGCATCAGCATGGCCCAGATGTGAGACATGAAGGCAAAGAGATCATTTTGGAACTTTAAGATTTGACTGCCCCACTGAATTTTGTACTTGCATGGGGCCTGTAGCCCCTTTGTTTTGGCCAATTTCTTCAAATTGGAATTGCTGTCTTTTCCCAATGCTTGTACCCCCACTGTATCTAGGAAGTAATTAATCTACTTTTGATTTTACAGGCTCATAGGCAGAAGTGACTTGACTTGTTTCTGATGAGACTTTGGACTGTGGACTTTGGAGTTAATGCTGAAATAAGCTAAGACTTGGGGAGACTGTCAGAAAGGCATGATTGGTTTGAAATGTGAGGACATGAGATTTTTGAGGGTTTAAGGGTGAAATAATATGGTTTGGCTGTGTCCCCACCCAAATTTCAACTTGAATTCCCATGTGTTGTGAGAGGGACCTAGTGGGAAGTAATTGAATCATGGGGGCAAGTCTTTCCCATGCGGTTCTCATGATTGTGAATAATCTCATGAGATCTGATGGCTTTAAAAAGAGGAGCTCCCCTGCACAAACTGTCTCTCTTTATGTCTACAGTCATCCATGTAAGATGTGACTTTCTCCTCTTTGCCTTCCACCATGATTGTGTGACTTCCCCAGCCATGTGGAATTGTAAGTCCAATTAACCTCTTTCTCTTGTAAATTGCCCAGTCTTCTGTGTATCTTTATCAGCAGCATGAAAATGGGCTAATACACAAGTTTCCAAATTCTCCAATTATTCCCGCAGATAACATCAATTTTGTAGAACCTAAGATTGGCCTTTTGAGATGATTTCTCAGGCTTTGGCATTCCTGACAACCTGATGGTCTTACCCAGACCAGACAACCAGTCCTGTGGCCCCACGCAGGAACTGACTCAGGTCAAGAGGACACTTTTGATTCCCTATGATTTCATCTCTGACCTATCCAACTAGCATCCCCCCACCAAACTATCTTTGAAAAACCCTTAACTTCTGAGACTTCGGGGAGATTGATTTGAGTAATAACTCCTTCTTCGGCATGAGGTGGCTGACCTCACATCAATTATAATCTTGCTTTACTACAATGCTATAGTCTCCATGAATTCATTTTGTTTGTGCAGTGGGCAGGAAGAACCCATCAGGCAGTTACACTATCATCACTGAATCTGAGAACATATCAAATTCTCTTTGACAATTTGAACACAGGAAACGTCATGATAATATAATGATAGATGTATATAGCTAGATGCAGAGGGAGTAGGGAGATGTCTGCTTTATTAGAGGGAAAGATGTTTTTGTTGTTATGGATTTAAATATCTGATATTGTTACTGTCTCACCAATGCAACACAATGTGGCAGTCTCTCATTGTGTGAGGTATCACCTGAAATTATTTGTCTTATATCCAAGAAAATTAAGAAACAAGGACACAAAGGGTGAGGTTGGAGCAAAAATGTAATAAGTGAAAGAAGAAAGCTCTCCAGAGCGAAGAGGGGACCTGAATGGGTTGCCCTTTTTAGAGTTGAACCCCATCCTAATGTGCATGCAGGCACTTAGCTTGAGTTACTCCATATTGCTTTGTTCCCCTTATTGTGCATGTCTCAGAAGATGGGATTTTTCCTTGTGAGTATGGCTGGGCAAGTCACCTGTATAGCCTTTCTTATCTGTGTGGCTGTGGGCATGTCTTAGGCAAACCCCCCTGTGCAAGTTCCCTTCTCTGTGACTGCAGGCTCCATTTTTGTTTGAAAGAAATCAATTGAGGACCCACCCTAACTGCCATACTGACCAGTTTCTTCCTTTTTCCTCTCTCATTTCACTCATCAGGGGTGGACACCCTAACTGCTGTTAGGGGTAATGGGGCAATGATTCTTCTAACTACTTCCTGCTAGAGAGGGGCATTGTGTAGGGGAACAGCATCTAGGGTTTCTCTTAGGGTTTATCTACGGGTCCTTGGAAGAAGGCCATCTACATCTTGAGCTCCATTTATAGTACCATCTAGAGTTTTATAGCTTCTAAGTGAGAAGAAACAATTTGGGTTATTAGAAGACATGCACTAAAATGAAACAAGGGTGGGGTAAGGAAAGCTCAAAAATCCCAAGGCTGCTGACACACCCAGATAACTAGTGACTATATTATGCCTGCTAAGATTTGAATTCATGGGGCTTGGCTTTGGTTAATGTCCATGGTTTCATTTTCCCCCACAAAGAAACCTCCAGGTAATGGGCACCCTATTTACAGACATCCCATATTATCTTGGGGACATATATTAATATCATTTACTAAAATATAGCCTGAAAAAGATTAAACATCAATTTGGGAATCCCATGTATCTAAATATGTTAGATGATTCTGTTTACCTCTCTTCTGGATACTTCAGGGGCCCTCTGTAGCATACAAAAACTAGGAGCCAGTAGAGACAATTTTGAAACTGAAATCAGTCTACTACTCCATAACAGAGGTAAGAAAGAGTATGCATGGAATACAAAAGATCCTTGAGGGCATCTGTTAGTATTACCACATCCTGTTTTAAGGTCAATGGGAAACTACAACAGCCCGATCCAGGCAGAACTACAAATTGTCCAGACCCTTCAGGAATGAAGGTCTGGGTCACTCCACCAGGAAAAAAAGAAAACACGACCTGCTGAGGTGCTTGCTGAAGGAAAAGGGAATATAGAATAGGTAGTGAAGAAGGTAATTATCAATACCAGCTATGACCACGTGACCAGCTACAGAAACAAGGACTGTAATTGTCACACATATTCTCTCATTCTTTTGTTAAAAACATGTTTGTGCATGTATACACTTGTACTAAGGAAATATCTTCATTTTGTTTCTTTTTCCTTTATCATGTGACATAAGATTTATTGAGTTCATATCCACATTTAAGTATTGTTAACTTTATGTAATAGTATTTGAGTGAGGGATTAGTGCATTCTGGTTCTATGAATATTAGTTGTAAGGGAGGAGATCACATCTCATATTGTCTTATGCCCAATTTCTGCCTCCAAAGAAAGAAGAAGTAAAAACTAAAAGACAGAAATGAAATCCACAGGCAGACAGCCCAGTGCCACACCCTGGGCCTGGTAGTTAAAGATCGACCCCTGACTTAATTGGTTATGTTATCTACAGATTACAGACATTGTATAGAAAAGCACTGTGAAAATCCTTATCCTGTTTTGTTCTGATCTAATTACCAGTGCAGCCCCCAGTCATGTACCACTTGCTTGCTCAATCAATCACGACCCTCTCATACGCACCCCCTTAGAGTTGTGAGCCCTTGAAAGGGACAGGAATTGCTCACTTGGGGAACTCGGCTCTTGAGACAGGAGTCTTGCTGATGCCCCAGGCCGAATAAACCCCTTCTTTCTTTAGCTCCATGTCTGAGGAGTTTTGTCTAGGGCTGGTCCTGCTACCTTTCTTGGTTCGCTGACTGGGAAGCGAGGCGATTGGTGGATGGTTGATGCAGCTCCCTAGGCGGCTTAAGCCTACCCTGTGGAACATCCTTGCAGGGGACTCCGACAAGCACAAGCTACACAAATCCTAAGAGTGCTCCCGGGTAGGCATTTGCCCTGGTGGGACGCCTCACCGGAGCAGTGTATGGCACACACCCATGGAGGATCAACACAGTGGCTGAACACTGGGAAGGAATAGGCACTTGGAGTCTGGACATCTAAAACTCGGTAAGACTAGTCTTTGAAATTTGCCCACTCCATTTCAGTGGAAGCAAGGCACTTTGGTTTTGGTTTTGGTTTTGACTTGTTTAGAATTGCTTGACAGGACTGGTCTTAGGAACTTGCCCACTCCATTTGAGTGGAAGCGTGGCCTGATCACCCATAGTGTGCCTGTACTGGCACTTTGGTTTTGTTTTGACTTGACTTGGATTGCTTGATACTTTGGTTTTTGTTTTGACCTGGCTTAGATTTCTTGATACTCTGATTTTGGTTTTGATCCTGGTTTGGCATAAACTGTAAAAGTGTGTGTGTGCTCTTTTCACTTGTTCTTTGTTTTGTGGTGTGCATGTGGTGTGAATGTGGTGTTTTGTCTTGAGGAAACATGAGTCAGGCACAAAATAAGCCCACCCCACTAGGAACTATGTTGAAAAATTTCAAAACAGGATTTAAGGGAGACTATGGAGTCACCATGACACCAGGAAAACGTAGCACTTTGTGTGAGATAGACTGGCCAGCATTAGAGGTGGGTTGGCTATCAGAAGGAAGCCTGGACAGGTCCCTTGTCTCGAAGGTATGGCACAGGGTAACCTGTAAGCCACGGTACCCAGATCAGTTCCCATCTATAGATTCTTGGTTACATCTAGTTTTGGACCCCCCACAGTGGTTAAGAGGACAGGCAGCAGCAGTACTAGTAGCAAAGGGACAGTTAAGGAAGGTTCTCGCTCCACCTGCTGAGGGAAGTTGGCACCAAAAGTCCTGTCTGACCCAACACTAGAAGAATCATGGCAGGAACTGGTACTGGCAATACCCTCTCCTTGTCGGGAGGAAGAGCTTGCCATCCTTGAGCCCACAGCATCTACACCTCCACCAGATAACCACACCCCTAGACCGCCCAGAGTAGAAAAGAGAGGAAGTGAAACCTCAGAGAAACTCCTCCCTTGGCAGCTCGCTTATGGCCCAAGACTGGAATCCAAATGCCCTTGAGAGAGCAGCAATATACTGGGGTAGATGAGGATGGACACATGGTGGAAAGGCGTGCCTTTGTGTATCAACCTTTCACATCTGCTGACCTCAATTGGAAAAGTAATACTCCATCTTACACTGAAAAGCCTCAAGTTTTAATTGACTTGCCCCAAACTATTATACAGACTCATAATCCTACTTAGGCTGACTGCCACCAGCTGCTCATATACCTCTTTAATACAGATGAAAGGCAAAGGGTGCTCCAGGTGGCAACTAAGTGGCTAGAGTAGCACGTCCCAGCCAATTACCAAAACCCCAAGAATATGTAAGAATTCAACTGCCAGGAACAGACCCCCAGTGGGACCCGAACGAGGGACCAGACATGGAGAGGCTAAGATGGTACTGTGAGGCATTAATAGAAGGTTTAAAGAAAGGATCTTGAAAGGCTACAAATGTAAATAAGGTCTCTGAGGTCATCCAAGGAAAAGAGGAGAGTCCAGCGCAATTCTATGAAAGACTGTGTGAGGCTTACCATATGTACGCTCCTTTTGATAGAGATAGCTCTGAAAATCAACACATGATTAACATGGCCTTAGTCAAAGTGTGGAAGATATCAGGAGAAAATTGCAGAAACAGGCTGGTTTTGTGGGTAGGAATACCTCACAGTTACTGGAAATAGCTAATCAAGTGTTTGTGAATAGAGATGCAACAAGCCACAGAGAAAGTCATAAGGAAGGCAAACATCAGGCTAGGTGAAACGTCAACTTACTGGCCACGGCCATTAAGGAAATTTCCCTGAAAGGAGAGTGAAAGCGGTGTTCTGGGATGAATACCCAGTCGAATCACCCACGCTTGCAATGTAACCAATGTGCCTATTGTAAGAAAATAGGACGAAAAGCAAGGTGGTTCAGAACAAAAGACCTCAGATAAAAATGAGGGAGCTTTGTTCAATCTGGCTGAAAGGCTATTGGACTGAAGGTAACCGGACTCAAGTGCCCCCAAGGAGCCCATGGTCAGGATTACAATTGGGGGCAAGGACATTAAGTTTTTGNCCATGGTCAGGATTACAATTGGGGCAAGGACATTAAGTTTTGGTCAATACTGGTGCTGAACATTCAGTAGTGACCACCCTGGCTGCCCCTTATCCAAGAAAAAACATTGATATAATTGGAGGGTCAGGCCTCCTTGAGCTGTGGTGGGCTCCACCCAATTCGAGCTTCCCAGCAGCTTTGTTTACCTACTTAAGCCTCAGCAATGGCAGATACCCCTCCCCCAGCCTCGTTGCCACCTTGCAGTTAAATCTCAGACTGCTGTGCTAGCAATGAGGGAGGCTCTGTGGGCATGGGACCCTCTGGGCCAGGTGTGGGATATAATCTCCTGGTGTGCCATTTGCTAAGACCCTTGCTAAAGCGCAGTATTAGGGTGGGAGTTACTGGATTTTCCAGGTGTTGTGTGTCTCAATTTCCTTTGGCTAGGAAAAGGAATTCCCTTCCCCCTTGCACTTCCCAGGTGAGGCGATGCCTTACCCTGCTTCAGCTCTCGCTGGTCAGGTTGCACCTGTGGACCAGCACCAACTGTCCGACACGCCCCAGTGAGATGAACTAGGTACCTCAGTTGAAAATGCAGAAATCACCCATCTTCTGTGTCACTCATGCTGAGCACTGGAGGCTGAAGCTGATCCTATTCGGCCATCTTGGGTGTGCCCCCCTATAGCTTTTATTTTTTCTTTAAAAATATTTGATTTAAGCTCTCATTTTCTCTAAGCCAATCAATTACAGCTTTCTTTTATAGACATCACACACAACACATATATAACTACACAGACAAGCAGAAGAAGATCCAGTAGTTACAAGATTTTTAATTTGTTAATTGTCTAATTGGATTATTGGCCTCTTGGTGGGGCCCTTTAAGAGCAACACTAGGAAAGCATGCATACGTATCTAGGACCTAATAAACAGGTATAGCTTGAAGACAAAAAAAAACAGATTTTGAGAGGGAACTGTCCACCTCTAATTCCTGGGGTTCCATGAGGAAAATAGATGTTTCTCCCAAAATGGAATTTTTTTCACCTTTTCTGCTTTTCCCAAGGAGCCCCAGGCCATCAGAAATTATCTTAGGGCCTCTCATGCATGCATTAAGTGTTGCAAAACAAAATGGAGAAAATAATTCAGTCAACCAAGAAAAAACCCTTTCCAGAAAACAAGATCCAAGAAGAGAAAAACAAACATTCCCTTTAAATATACCTATAACTCGGATATCCACTTTCAATTAAGCTGAGCACTCTTTAAGAAAATTGTTTTAAATACTTGTTACCTGCTTTTATCCACACCAAGCAGTTAACAGTTCTGGATTTTGAACTTTACCAGCAGTGACCAATTTACCAACAGTAACCTCACAGTTGAAACCAACAAGACTCAATTAGGTTATGACTTAACTGTGAGTGTACAAGCTATTTTCAAAAGAGTGGTAAGCCACTTTCACAAAATCTAGAATATTTAAAGGCAACTTAGAGAAAGGAAGATTTAAGAAAGGAAGTTAGAAGTTGTTCATGAAGGGGGAAGAGAATTAGCTATGTAAAAGTTACACAGCTATTAACTTGAAAGTATTCATTCCCCAAGCCAGGATTGAACCCAGGCTGCCATTGTAAAATGGCAGAGGCTGAAACAAAGTACAGTCGTGGGGTTACAGGTCATGCTTAAGGACATAAAACAGGATGGAGGCCTGTAGCAGTTTGTTACTGACCAGTGTATTGGGCTGGTTTGAACAGTCGGCCTATGGAGTCCCAGAACTTCATTCCATTCCAAGGTATCCCTCTTCTCTCTGCTTTTTCTTGTATTTCTTCTCCTTTTCCTGGAACCCCTCCTTGTCTCTATTATAAAAGACCAAGATGGCTATTCTTAGGAGATTTTCTAAGGTGCCATCTGGTCTGATAGCCTGTTTCTGCAGTTTCTTTCTGATATCAGAGGCCACCTGAGTAAACTTGTCTTTCAAGATTCACTGTTCCTCAATTGAATTAGGAGATAGGTGTGTTTTACCAAAGCCTGTCTAGCCTTTCCTAAAGGCTGATGGATTTTTATCTAGCTTTTGATTTATCATGGATGGCTTAGGATAGTTAATAGGTTTGGCTCTGGGCCTCTGTAAGCCCTCTAATATACACATCAGAAAGTGTTTTCTTTTCCACTAATCTGTGGGATTACCAGGGTTCCAATTAGGATTTTCAAGGGTCACTGCCTCTCTTTCTACTGGGAATAAGGATCCTACCTTTTTTAAACCTTCTTTCCCCTTTTCACTGGCTTTTTTTTTTTTTTTTTTTTTTTTTTTTTTTTTTTTTTTTTTTTTTTTTTTTTACTGGCTATAGGAGACATGCTGTCCATCTCTGAATTTCTCTGTTACATGTAGGGCTGCCTGTTTCTCAACAGCTGTTGAGGCTTGATTTAAGAATAACATAACATCTTTCCAGGAGAGTTTAAATACTTGGGTTAAATCCTGGAAGGTCTCTATACATGAGTAAAGATGGGGCTTGCTGAGAGCAAACTTCAGAGTCTGAGGGTTAAAAGAGATCCAGGCTACACTTGAATGGAGTGCAAGCTTGAAGATGGGTTGTTACCCATCTAGAAAAGAGGGGATAGGAAGGCTTCTTTTTCCTCCTTTATAGTGATCCAGGGTGGAGAGAAAGAGAGAAAGGGCATCCCCCTTTTCCTCTTTTCTCCTGTCTTCTCTGGGTCCCAGCAACCATCATAGGTGCCATCCATGGATGCAAGTATGACCTTCACCCATGATCCCAGAGGAGCTAGTGTAAAGTAATAGTCATGCTTACCTATGCAATACTCCAGATTTCTGCCCTGCTTGTTTCCTAGCCACTTGGCACATAAGGCTCCCAGGGTACCCTTGGGGTCTGGAAGAGATTGTACAATCATTGGATTTGGGTGAGACCCTCCTATGGAGGGAGTGTTTCTAAACTATCTCTGGCTTCCCTTGCTATTTTCACAGTGAAACATTGAAATCCCAGAGAATAGGACCGATTGACTTCCAAAATAAAATCCCCTTTTGTTTAAATGCCAGTTTAGTTGAACGAAGAACAGGGCCTCAAAAGAACATAGGGATTTAATGGCTGTCCTTTCTTTAATAGGGATAGCACTGAGGTTAGAATTCACTTCTCAAGGGGACCTTCCTCTCAACTGTTGAAAGTGGAGTTTTTCTGCTTACAACTAGGGCGTGGGGCCTGATCACTGAGAAGGGGACATAAGAGGGAAAGGAATTGGGGAAATAGAGGTTTGTGGCAAAGAGACAACAGGCTTTTCATGGGGCAAAATCCCATCCCACTAGATGGTACTGTAGGATTTGAAATGTTAGATAAAATTTTGACTCTAAATTTTGCCAGGCTGAGGTTAGAAAGAGAGATGTGCACTTGGTGGGCTGTTCTAACAAGATGCCTCCTAATAGGAAAAAATTAACTTGTCTCATAGAGGAACTGCTTAAATTCACTGGGCAGTGATGAGTTCTTACATGGAAAAAAAATCAAATGGAAAAGAGGGTATTCACTCAAAGTGAAACATCCTTTACACTGTGCAAAGAATGTCTATCACTGGGGGACAAAAAGGCCCTTACTAGGTGAAAGTTTAGACTGAAATATTTAAATCCCTCTATCCCAAGGAAATCACAGAAGCAGCAATATTTTGAGTTACATTTCTGGTTACTAAGGCACTCGCTAACTTTACCCAACAAGATTATCTCCCTGGACTGTAAAAACACCTGCAACATTGCATGTAAGAAGGGATATGAAACATGGTAGCCATGAAAAGAAAGAAAGAAAATGTGATAGAAAAGTCTAGAAGTCCTGGTGCCAACATATTAATGAGATGTTGGGGGCTGGAGTTAGCCCAGGGGCCTTCAGGTAACACTGAGGTGTAGCCTTCAGCTAGATGCCTTCAGTTGCCCCAGGACCTCCTTCCAGCCCCACGTGATGGCTAGGTCCTCCATGAAAGGAAACTGGTTTAGAATAGAACTAACATTCCCACCACATGAAGGCCATGGGGCATTGACAAAGTCCTCTCATGGAAAGGCTGGGAGCCATGCTATTTGTCTTTAACTGGCTGACAGTGGTCCAGTGTTTCAATTTTAAAAATTGAGGGTGAGAAGCTTCAGAAATAAAAACAAAGGGCTGGAGGTCTGCTCCTACTCACACTTCTGAACTTTCCTTTCCTGGCCAAAGAGTCAATATTAAACTTAAAATTTTAAGTGACAAGATTTACTTTTTTGTTACTAATTTAATAAGCAGTATTTTTGCTAGATCTACATTCCAAGAAGCTTTATTTAGCAGTTAGATGCCACTTTCTCTAGGAGTCCACCATGTACTCATTACACTGTTCCTGGTTTCTCTTCTTTGATGTTTCTTCAATATCTCATGCACATCTCTGCATTTGTATTTAACACATATTCTGTTTATGTGTTTTTCCTTTAGATATGATCTCCTTAAGTGCAAGACCTTTCTCATTTATCTCCAAAACTCTTTCACCAAGCTATAGTGTTTGGCACACATTACATACAAGAAAAAACAAGAAATGATTAATTGAATGACTTAATAATACATAATCTACTGTCTAAAATAAAGGCAATATTATTGTTATTAATTTTTACTAATTCTTCTCCTTTCCTCATTTATTCCACTCACAACAATTCTAAGTGAGAATATTTTTAAACCTAAATAAAATATATTTGAATCCTCATCAAAACTTGTTAATCATAATTTGTGTCCAATGGTGTGCTCATAAACCTTTTGAGCCAGCTCACCAGAGTACTGGGCTTCCTGAGTTAGGAAAAACATTCTCCAGGACAGCCCTGGCCCCTTCTATGCCATGTCCTGCATTACTCATTTCAGTTAGCTTTGCTGAATTGCCTTTCACTACAGATTTTCAGTTGCTGCTTTTAAGGACTGACTTGTATGTGGAGAGGTAATAAATCAAGGACATTAGAGCAGTGGACTTTCAGGTTGTTTTAAAATGTTATTCTTAAATACAATCCTTAAGATCACCAATAAACCTCAAGGAAAATTATATGAGCTATTTTTCAGAAAGCATATTTAAAACTCATATAAAAGCATGAGAAATACAAGATGGATACCTTTTGAATATATTTTGATTTGTGTTGAGGAAGGTTGTACTATAATTAATAATTTCATTATTTTAGGAGGGGAAAATAGTAGACCATTATCCTTTAAAATTCTTTATTATTTTATGTTAACAACTTCCTTCTTCATTTTCAATTAATTTAAGTCTAGTTTGTCTCTGATAGTAAAACCCCAGAACTTTAAACATGTGAGGTAAACCACATGTTTACATATTAATGCATTTTAGGTATCTTGGTTTCTGTCTTACAGTTATTAGAATCAAATGTGAAAAGACCAGCTCAGCTTATCGTTAAACACCCTACCAACTGAAGCTTGGAAAAAAATCAAGAGTAATGAGAGTTATTTAACCCATATACTGAGTTCTGGAGATTCACTGGTTTTTTTTTTTTTTAATCATAATTTACAAATTCTAAAATATTTGATTAGTAATCAAGTCCTCTGATTAGTTTAAATCATGATAGTGGCAAGAGCACAAGAGAGAAAAGAGAGTTCAGATAGACACTTGAAGATGTTTTCCATACTCTCAAAACGTTTTTGAAGATGTTCTTTAAAACCGTGAAATATAGAAAAGTTTTAATAGTCAAAATTAAGCTCGTTAGTGGCAATAGGCTTCTAATTTCATTGTCTACAAGTAACTGATAGAGTTCAGTGAACAGAATCATTTTCTTCCAAGAGTTCAAAGTTGGATATTTTCAAAAACAGAGTATTTCATTAAATTCTGGTATACATGTGAAATTCAGAAGTCAAACTTCCTCTATCAAAGGAGTAAACAGAAACAAAGATCCTTGAGTGTGTGTTTCAGTCTGTTCAGGTTGCTATTAAAAAATACCTTAGACAGGGTAACTTATAAACAACAGAAATGTATTGCTCACAGTTCTGGAGACAGGAACATCCAAGACTAAATTATCAACAGAGTTGGTGTCTGGTGAGGGCCTTCTTTTGCTTAAAAGATGGTGCCTTCTAGCTGCATCTTCACATGGCAGAAGAGATAAATAAGCTTCCTCAAGCCTCTTTTATGAGTGTACTAATCCTATTCATAAGGGCAGAGCTCTCATGAACCAATCATCTCCTAAAGGTTCCAATTCTTAATGCTATTGTATTGAAGAGTAGGTTCCAAAACATGAATTGTGGGGAATACAAAAATATTCAGACCATAGTAGCATGGAATATCACAGTTCTAATTACAAGGACAGACTGCTATGGCTTTCAAATTGTGTATAAATTAACGAAACATTATGTTTTTTAATTGATTTGTATCAGATTATACAACATAATAAGGTTTTAATATCAGGTGAAATGTATATAATAATCAGAACATCCTGAGGCCCTTAAATGCAAGTGCAATAGCCATGCTTACTTTTGTAGGATGACAAATCATCAGGAGAGATTAATTATATCAATACATCTGTTTATCAAACTTTATTGAGGCAAACATTGTGTAACATATTTATGCAATTGTATAGCCATATGTAAATTTATATGAATATGTATATATAAATGATGTAAGGAAAATTCACTGAAAATTATTTTTTAGCACATGATAAATATCACTCATTTTATTTTATTTATTAAAATATATTTAAACAGTCTAGAGTTTGCCAATTTGCACCAGTTGAAATATTTAAAGCCTACCTTTCATTTCCCTCACTTTCAAGACCAAAATTATTTCTTCATAATGTTGCTGTGCCATATAACTGGTGGTTAACATGTAGAAACCTTTTGAATCACCTGTTTTAATGGGAATCTGGTTTTTAATTAATTATAAAAGATCATCTGGCTTTTTTTAATCCTAATGTGTCCAGACTTTAGTATTCCCTATTAAGCATTCCCAAACTTATACATATAATTGGTTAACTAAATGAAAGTGTGTTGACTTAAAATGATACAGAGCTGTTTTAATACATTTTAGATAACAAACATAACAGAATTAAGGGGAAAAGTTGCTGAAAGTTATTGGGCAAAAATTTACCAATCAAATTTTTTCCCAAATAAATAATGTGTGTATTGCTACTTTGCAAAAGTAATGTACCCTCTGAATTATGAAATATATAATTTTACCCAGAGAAAAATGAATAGCTGATAACACTGAGAAGGTTTACTGACTGATTTTCATGTGCCAAGATGCACTTTGCTAAGCACTTTACATGAATTATAATATCTTGGGTAATTCTCTCAAACATTTTTACAACATAGGTATTGATATTATTTATAATTGCATTTTAAGAATTTGAAGCACCAGAGGAGCTAAGTAACTTGTCAAAAGTCATAAAGCTGGAAAAGTCTTGGGTAATGAATAAAACCCAAGTTTGAGATTCCAAAAATCTAGGTTCCAGAACAATACTCCTCCTCAGTGATATTTTAGTCACAATTTAAGCATACATCTTTAAATGCTAAAGTTTAGGGGTCAACAAACTGGCCTGTAGTTCAAATATAGCCTGTTGCTTGTTTTGGAAGTTAACACTTCATGGAAATACAGTTCCACCTATTGGTTTACATGTGCCTATGATTGTTTCATTACAACATAGTTGAGTAATTGCAACTGAGACCACATGGCTCACAAAGCCTGAATATTCACTACTTGATCCTTTACAAGAAAAGTTTGCTGACCTGTGCTTTAGACTTTTAATTTGAAATTTGAAATCCATGTCATGTTCTCAGCTATTTACTACACTTTCTGTTTCTATCAATTTGGAAATATTTAATATGGTTTGAGTAATAATTATATATTTAATAAATACATCAAAATTACATGATAGTCCTAAAGCTTGCTCTAAAGAGAAACAAACAAGTTGTCATCACTTACCACAAAATTAGGATCTTTTCTGTAAATTCTATTGTAAAATTGCAGTTTCATATAAATGAATTATTTATTGTTATTATGGTTCAACCTAAGAATTTTTCTAGCCTAAAAGTATGCATATTAGGACTAAAACATAGCTAGTAAATGTCATAAAATAACATATAACTCTAATGAAATCAAAATATAAAATAAGATATCGTTAGCTTTGTTAAAAGAGTATAAAAAAACTGTTAACATGGACAAATTATATTAAGTTAGTTACTTAAAACAATTATTAGAAATAATTTGAGAAATAACATTAGTCACTTAGGAAATAATGGGCCAACTATTATGTTTATTACAAAGGATACAGTTTTGCAATCATTTTTGCATATTTATATATGCAAACTTAAATATATGTTTCTCAGCAGATTCCTTTGCAGAAGATGTCATAGAGACATTTAAACACAGTGCAATCTAAAGGACTATCTTCCAGAAACTAGCTGGGGGCCTGGTCCTATTTTATACCGTGGCATTCTTTTGGTGAATTCATCATAATCTAAGTACCTGGTCTTTCCATTTCTAAAGCTGATTTGACATTCCACTGGTATGTGCCTTCCTTACGAGTTAGCACAATTCATAAAAATATATGCATAAAATTATATTGTTATTTTATTTTATTTTATGTTTAGTAAAGAAATAATTGCTGAATGGATGAGGTTCTGATTCATCTTCTGTAATAGTTTACAAAACTATGCTGTGGCATTACAATCTCCTGTAGCAGATCTTCACAGTACAGACCACATTACTTTCCATACTTGTTGGACCTGTGGTATCCTTTTATCCATTTTTTTCAAGGACTTATACAAATATTAAAGTTACTTGAGGGCACATTTGAGGTGGCTTGATTCCTCCAAGCAAGTGTATTAGAAGGTTAGACCTTTAACAGATCTCCTCTCACAACACAATTCCACATAATTCTTCACATTATGTAAGAGAGGGAAGGAACATATTTGTTAGCATGTTTCCTTTAAGATGACTGACTAAAAGAATCTATTTTAAAAGCTTAATTAATAATAGAGACTTCCTAGGTTCTACTACACTCTGACCAGTGGAGTGATTTTGAAGTGATAAACAAAGAAGGACATAGTTTACTCTTCCCTTTAACCAAAGTTATCTAATGGTATCCATCTCTTCTTATCACTTGAAGATATCCCCCTACTCAAATGGTAAAATAGGATGGCTAAACAGAACCAAGAATTATTATTATTATTATTATTATTATTATTATTATTTTCTGAGATGGAGTCTTGCTCTGCTGCCCAGGTTGGGTGCAGCAATGCGACCTCGGCTCACTGCAACCTCTACCTCCCAGGTTCCAGCTATTCTCCTGCCTTAGCCTCCTGAGTAACTGGGACTACAGGCACCCGCTACAATGCCTGGCTAACTTTTGTATTTTTAGTAGAGATGGGGTTTCGCCGTATTGGTCAGCCTGGTCTTGAACTTCTGACCTCAAGCGATCCACCCACCTCGGCCTCCCAAAGTGCTGGGATTACAGGCATGAACCACCTGGCCCCAAGAACCATTTTAATTTAGGAAGAATAAGTTTTCCTCTGGACAGATTGAATTCTAGAACCCATTATTTAATTTAAGTTTCTTAGGTGCAATTCTGTGATTTCTGCATTTAGTACCTTAATATTCACACCAGCAATCACTTATGAATCCTATACACTGCATCTATCCCACTACTTTACTGATTTAAGATATCAATGTCATCCAGGCACGTCGGCTCATGCCTGTAGCACTTTGGGAGGCCAAGGCAGGTGGATCATCTGAGGTCAGCCATTTGAGACCAGCCAGGCCAACATGGCAAAACTCTTTCTCTACTAAAAATATGAAAATTAGCTGAGTGTGGTGGTGGGTCCCTATAGTCCCAGCTACTCGGGAGGCTGAGGCAGGAAAATCACTTGAACCTGGGAGGTGGAGGTTGCAGTGAGCCGAGATGGGGTCATTGAACTCTAGCCAGGGCGACAAAAGCAAGACTCCATCTCCAAAAA
>NW_016812090.1:339995-345683 GCF_001698545.2 Rhinopithecus bieti | reverse complement strand
AAAAAAAAAAAAAAAAAAAAAAAAAAAAAAAAAAAAAAAATCACTGTCAAATCTAAAAGCTACTTCTTAGTCATCATTCAACTTGATTTATCAGTATTTAATATTTTAATCATTTTCTGAAAATTTTGATTTTTCCTGGTTTCCTTGACTCTATTTTCCTAATTTTACTAATTCTTATCTCTTTCTTCATTCTTATTTCTTTGTCTTTCTAAGTAAAATTTGTATATTAATTCCACATTTCTCTTAAATACTCATCCTCCCTGTTATGCATATGATCAGATAATTGAGCTTATTTGTCCTTCATGTTGTGTTTTTGTGCTGAGCTTGTGAAATATAGGAATCATATGAGGAACTTACTCATCTCACTCTTGCCAGCAAGTAACAGGTAAGGTGCTGAAGGCAAACAAAGTAAAATCCTCCGGATCCCCAACTGAACACATACATTATAGCACCTTTGGCACAAGCAATCGACTAGTCTTGCTTTCATGAATGGTGGGTATTTAACATAACATGACTCAGCTCCAAAGACCTCCTAATCACTCATGGCGATCCTTCACTATATCTACTTGCCCAAGTATTCTAAGAAAATGATCTTATTTACTGTGGCCCAACTTCCCTTAGGTTGTCTGGCTTCTCATCTCCCTAGTCATCTGTAGATAGCATTGAAATGAAAGAGTTGCCTGACCCCCATCACAGGACCTGCAACAGAAGCATGGCTCATCTGTTGGGCCCCTGCACCTTCTCACACTCCTTACTGGAGGGGAAGCATCCAGATGGACAGGTACAGGAACCGGGACCAGTGCCTTGGGGCTCCGGCCCCATGGTAGTGTCTAGGGGTGAGTGCCTGTGACTTCCAAAGCCCAAGTGGGTGTGCGTTATAGTACACTCTTTTAGCTTTGCCAACCACAGACAGCTTAAGTGTTAACCAGCTCAGTGCCCTCTTGGTACCCAAATCCTAGTCTTGCATCCGGGAAGAATCAAGTTGCACATGGACTTGAAGGAAGAAAGCAGGGCTTTTATTAAGTGGTGGAGGTGGCTCTCAACAGGATGGATGGAGAGCTGGAAGTGGGATGGAGTGGGAAGATATATTCCCCTGGAATTTGGCCGTCCAGTGTCCGATCTCCTCTCCAATTGCCCCAGCTGAACTCTCTGAGTTCAGACATTCCTCTTCTCTCCTTCTCTGCTGCAACATTCTGCCATTCTTCTGCTCCTCTGGTCATTTCCTCATCTGCCTCTGGAGCCTGGGGCCTGGGGCTTATATGGGTACAGGGTAGAGGGGCATAGCAGGCCAGAAGGCAAATTTTGGGTGTCAAAACAGGAATGCCTGTTCCCATTTAGGGCTGTGGGTTTCCAGGCTTGAGGATGGGGCCTTTGCCAGGGAACCTCCCTCTTCTACCCAGTATTTCCATGTCTCCTGTCTGTATCAGCATCTCCTGATTTCTTCCCATATTCAGGAACACAAACTCTCCTTTCTGTGAGAGCAGAAAATACTTATATCTTCCTAGAATTGTGTTCTATTCTTTCTGAAGAAAAAGAAGGGAAAAATAAACCAAAAGTGTGTTTTCTTATGTAAACATTTTAGATGTTTATACTTTTTACCAGATCACATTTACTTTTATATCAAACCAGTGAAGTAGGTATTGTTTCTCTACTTTACAGCATAGAACATCTAAGTAACTTGTTCAATGTTACACAGCTATTAAGGATTGAGCAAATGAAGTTCAGATGTGACTTATTGCTAATTATACACTTGTAGACATTACTGATTGTAACCATATATTTTGACAAATAAACAGTATGAAGGCATAAGAAATGAAATATTAAATGTTACAGGAAAGATTGTTTTTGTTTTGTTTTTTAATATACAGAATTGACTTCTTTAGCATGATGAGATCACGCTTATGTTCTCAATGAGGGAAATAAAAAATAGGCACAATACAGTGTCACTTGGGTAGCTGTTACTTATATGGATGTGGTGGACACTTCATAGAAATGATTGTGAGTCAGTGTTGACTCACAACATTAAAGAATTTTTATGCAATACGTAATTATTTTAATCTGATCCTCTAAAATAGCTTGAAGGATTTTATTTCCATACAGCGAAATTCACTTTTAAACTGACAATAAGCATGAATCATTTCATTTCACCAGTTAATTAGTTTAGTAACAAGCTACTGAAAATAGAAGCTTTGAAGTAGTCTTTCAATCATATCTATCTGAGTAGATACGTTCTTTTTTCTTCTTCTTTTTTTCTTTTTTTCTTGAGATGGAGTCTCACGCTGTCACCCAGGCTGGAGTGCAGTGGCATGACCTCGACTCACCGCAACCTCCATCTCCCAGGTTCAAGCGATTCTACTGCCTCATTCTCCCAAGTAGCTGGGACTACAGGTGTGTGCTACCACACTCAGCTGATTTTTTTTTTTTTTAATTTTTAGTAGAGACGTGGTTTCATCAGATTAGCCAGGATGGTCTCGATCTCCTGACCTCGTGATCTGCCCTCCTCGGCCTCCCAAAGTGCTGGGATTACAGACGTAAGCCTCTGTGCTGGGCTGATGTATTCTAAAAAGAATGAGCAATCACAAGTCCTAGTGTAAATTGCTGCAAAATGAACAAATGAGTAAACAGCAAATGCAGAATCACCCTTTTTTCTGTAAGACCCTTTTCAACAAGACGGTGACTCAAGAATCTGCCTGCTTAAAAATTCAGCAGAACTACTTGAGGAAATAAGTAGTAATTTTCCTCCCTTAATCTAATCACCAGGATTTTTGTTTGTGGTTTGCAAGCCATAGTTTCAAATGCATGGTCTTTGTATTACATTTTTAAAAAGTTATCTGGTAGCCTTTTGTCCAATTATAATACATTCTTTTTTTCTTTGAGGATCTAGCTATGAATAAAATATTTTAGCCTTTTCCTTTGGCCGGTATCAGAAAAACCTTCACAGAAGAGATGACAGCAAAGCAGAATTTTGAAAGATGAATTGCATTCAAATACAATTTTCACTGTAAGGTGGGTGTGACTCGGGAAATAGATGTTTTCAGGAATAACCTCATCAGTATACTCAGGATCCTTCCCACAGCCACCACTCAAAAGGACTTTCTGAGCAGTGTGCAAGCCTGATTCTACATCAGTCACTAGACAGAGCTAATCAATATCTCCTAACCTCTATTTACAGAATACTTGAGTGTTTAATAGGCTTTGGAGGAAAAGAGAGAATATGAGAGAAGGAATCAGGAGTTTTTGAGTTAAGTATCAAGACACAGTAAAACTGATTTTATATGCTATTTTTCACATCAGGAATCTCTATTAATTAGCTTTTTAATGTTTTTCAAAGAATCAATTTATGTTCCTATCAACCTGGAGGCACTTTAAAATACATGTAATGTCAAAGTCATTAAAACTAAACAATGTTCTGTAGAGATTTAGCATTAATGTGTCTCATTAAATTTTAATACCCTAAGAACAAATAATCTACTTTTGATAAAATCTATTTTAGTGTACACAGGGAGAAAACTTCAGTTGTGAGTTTGAGTACTGCTCAAGACCACTTGTCACTCATTGACCAAGTCACAATTCTTCTGATCCTCAAGTTACTTATTTGTAACATAAAGGACTTACTTTACCTATTTGTTAAGTAACTGCTCCATCTAAACAAAACAACCCACCCCCCCAACAAAAAACAAAACAAAAAAACAAAAAAGCCTACAAGTTTCTAAAATTACTTTATAGTAATAAAGTTTTGCAAAACTACTCTATAAAGTACTGTTTATCAGGACTAGTATTCTCTCTATCATAATTTACTGTTAGGAATTAACGCTGCCCAAACAAAGCTGAGCTGTAGAATCATCTAGAGAATATAAACTATTCTATAAATTTAGTGTGATTTCAGTAAAAATTTGTGTAAGGTTTATGAAATTATGCAAAATGCTGATCATAAAATTCATAAAGAGTAAAAGACCAAGAAAAGTGAAGACAATTTTTAGTAATAGCTAATTATTGAGTACTATTTGCTAGCCATAATGCTTTACATAAATGAGCACATTTAACTTTTGAATGAACACCATGATATAAAAATCATTAAAATCTTCATTGTGAACAAGAAGAAATTGAGAGTTTAAGTAACTTGCTACTGTCATATTGTGAACAGAGTATAGAACTCGGATTTGAACTTGACTATGCTAGCTGTAAATATCACATACACACCAATACATTATACTGCCCATATACTACAGAAAAGCAGACTTTACTTACCAAATAAGTTGAAATTAATATATTATAATTTTGGCACAGGAAAAGGCAAATAGAGAAATGGATGTAAAGAGGTAGCTCAGAAGCAGCTCTGTACTGATATGGTAGTTCAGAATATACTAAAGGTGATTGTCTTACAACTACATTACTGAAGAGGTGACAGATTATTCAACACATAATCCCCTAAACATTGCCTATTCAAATGAAAAATACACACACATACACACACACACACACACACACACACACAAATGAGCACTTTACCTTATACGGAAAAATATAACTCAGAGTAAATATCTAATTTAAAATAATAGCTATAGACTTCAGGGTAAAAAGAATTTCTTCAGTAATACACCCCCACCACCACCAACAAATAAAAGTATGATTAATTTTACTACACTGATGTTTAATATATCTGTATAACAAACTCTCTGTCTATATATATGTATATAGTTAAACTATAAACTATACACTGCAAAATTATACCTGCGTTGCCTATAACTAACCAAGATTTAGTGTCTGAATGCATAAAAAGTTGGTATGTCGTAACAAAAAAATAAATAAAATAGATCAAGAATTTGGACAAATCACGCAAGAAAAATCTTAATTGCTAATAAACATTTTATAAACTCAATATTACTAGAAATCAAAGAAGTGTTTATTAAAGCAATGAGATATAATTTCATATCTATAAAATTGACAAAAATGCAAATAAACATGTATATGATAATACTCAATGGGCATGGACTTGGAGAAGCAGAGCCTTGCCTACACTACTAATAGGCATGTGTACAAAAATAACCACTTTCAAGAACAATTTAACAGTATCCACCAGAGCTAGGCAACCACATACACTAAGAATTAGTAATTCTCTGTGCATAAATAGCAAGTGAAGAATTATTTTAATATTAAAAAATGAAACAACCTAAATTTTGAGTAATAGAGAAATGAATTAATAGTCAATTATTCTATATTTCTCTAATATCCAGAAAATTACATAATATGAAGTTATTAAAACACTATATCTATAGTATTAGCATACATAAATCTTGAAAAAAATAACAGAGTAAAAGCAAATTAAAAGGAATATGTTAATTAATGCTGTGTTTCTGATTATATGATTACAGATATAAATTTGGACATACATGATAAAAGAGGGCCTTCAATTTTATTGTAATATTTTAGTTCTTTTAGAATGACTTACTTTCTTTTAAAATTAGCATTGTAAAGGACCAAACCATGTGTTAAATGTGGGTGGGGGATACAGAGTGTCTACTATGGTGTACCATTGCTGTATCTTTTAAATATTTCACAATTTAAGCAAATTAAAATTTAAATAACTTTAAGCAAAATGGAAGTAATGTAAATTTTATAGGTTTTGCTTTTCTATGGTCTATGTGAAAGACTGAAAACAGACTTTTTTTTTTTTTTTTTTTTTTTTTT